>NW_011889082.1:0-37370 GCF_000151845.1 Pteropus vampyrus
TTGTAGTTTTTATATGTATTCCCCTAATCATTAGTGATATTGACTATCTTCTCATGTGTTTATTGGCCATTTATATATCTTTGGAGAAACATTTATTCAAAATTTTTGCCAATTTTTTGAATCAGCTTGTTCATTTTTTTGTTGTTGAGTTTTAGATGTTCTATATATGTTCTGGCTGTAAGGCCTTATGGCAGCAGTCCTCAACCTTTTTGGCACCAGGGAGCAGTGCTCCAGTGAGAATCTAATGCCTGATGATCTGAGGCAGAGCTGAGGAGGTAATGCTAGCTCTGGGCAGTGGCTGCAAATATATATGAAGCTTCACTCACTAGCCCGCCACATACCTCCTGCTGTGCAGTCCGGTTCCTAACAGGCCACGGACTGGTATCCGTCCATGGCCCAGTGATTGGGGACCCCCACCTTATTGGATATATGATTTGTAAATATTTTCTCCCATCCCTGAGTTACCTTTTTACTTTGTCTATAGTGCCTTTAATGCACAAGTTTTTTATTTTTCATGAAGTTCAATTTTTCTTTTTTGTTGTTGCCTGTGCTTTTAGTTTTACATCTAAGAAGTCACTGCCAAACCCAGTGTTATGAAGCTTTTGCCCTATGTATTCTTCTAAGAGATTTATAGTTTTAGCTCTTACATTTAGGTCTTTGATTCATTTTGAGTTAACTTTTATAAATTCTTTTGCATGTGGATATCCAGTTTTCCCAGCACCATTTGTTGAAAAGACTGTCCTTTCATTATTGAATGGTCTTGGCATCTTTGTGAAAAAACTATATGACCATATACAAAAGGGTTTGTTTCTGGACTTGATATTTTTTTCCATTGGTCTATATGTCTGTCTTTCTGCCAGTACCACACTGTTTTGATGACTGATTCTTTGTAGCATGTTTTGAAATCAGGAAGTGTGAGTATTCCAGCTTTTTTTTTTTCTTTTCCAAGATCATTTTGCCTATTTGGGTTCCTTGAGATTACATATGAATTTTAGGATGGTGTTTTTTCTGCAACAAACACCATTGGAATTTTGATAGCTTATTGCACAGAAACTGTGAATTACTTTGGGTAGTATTGACAGCTTTAAAATATTGAATCTTCCAGGACATGTAGATGAAATGTATTTCCATTTATTAATGTCTTTAATTTCTTTCTCCAGTGTTTTATAGTTTCCATTGTACAAGTCTTAATTAATACTTAATTCCTAAGTATTTTATTCTTTTTGATGCTGTTATAAATGGGTTGTTTTATTAATTTCCTTTTCACAGTGATTATTGTCAATGTATAAAAAAGCAACTGATTCTTGTGCGTTGATTTAGTATCTTGCTACTTTGCTGAATTTGTTTGTTGGTTCTAACATTTTTTTGTAGACTCTTTAGGGTTTTTTTTACATAAAATATATCATCTGTGAACAGAGAATTTTACTTCTTTCTTTCCAACTTGGATGCTTTTTGTTCTTTTTCTTGTCTAATTGCTTTGACTAGAGCTTCTAGTACTATGTTGAATAGAAAGCAGGCATCCTCGCCTTGTTCCTGTGCTTAGAGGAAAAGCTTTCAGTCTTTCACCATTGAGTAAGAGGAGAGAAAACAATAGAGTGGTTTCTTAGAAACCAGGTAAAAAATGTTAAAGAGAACTGCTTGTGACAGATTGGGGAATATGAGGCCTGAGAATTCATTATTGAATATGGCAACATGGAGATTATTGATGACCTATTGAGCTGTGTTGGTAGAGAAGTGGGTAAAAGTCTTAGGAGTCTGTTCAAGAGAATTAAGGGAGAGGAATTGGAGTTTTGCTATAAAGTGGAGTAGAGAAATAGGGCAGTACCTAGAAGGACAAGTTGTTTTTTGTTGCTGTTTCTTTAATGGAAGAAATAACATGTTTGTATACTGGTGGAAATTATCTAATAGGCAGAAATGAATTCAGGCAAAGTAAGAGACATCTGGTAGAGTGATATTCTTGAAGAGATGAAAGAGGATGCCCTAGTGGAGGGATCAGCTTAGATAGGAAGACAATATAAGTACAGAGAACGTCTAAAGTTGTAGATGAGGTGTGAGCATGTGAAAGTTTTTGTCCGATTGCTTCCATTTTCCCTGAAATAAGCAAAGTCACCAGCTGAGACTGAGAAGACTGAGAAATTATACAACTCCCATGTAGATATTTCTAATAGGAAATTAATTTTACAATTATCCTTTGATAACCCATTCTTATAGCCCTCATCTGCTCCATAAAACTCTTATGCAATAATTTAAAACAAATAAATTGAGAATAATTAACTGACATTTGTTGAATATTTATGTGTCACAGATGCTATGAGGTAAGTACTGTTATTATCCTCATTGTATAAATAAGTAAAATGATGCTTAGAAACTTTAAGGTACTTGCCCAAAGTCTTATTACTGTTAAGTGACAGAGGTAAGACTTAAATTTTATATGCATAAATAAGAATTTGTAGCAAAAATAATTGGAGAATGTACATTCAGATTTTGTTTTAAAAAATAAATAAATAGAATAAAGATTAAGGGTAGAATAGAGAAACTCAGTTGAAAACAAAAGGAATGATAAAGGATCTTTAAAATATCATATAATCATTTGGAAATGTTTCTGTTTCTTCATAGTTTCATAGAAGTGTAGCTATTATGTTTTTATGTGAAAAAAATCTCTGGAAGATCACTTTTCAGCTTTGCAGAATGCTTAATACAGCATTCAGCTTTTCCCTATGCTTAATAAATATTTCTAGTGAGACCCAAAAGTTTAGGTATAATTACTCTCAGGATTAAATGATGGATTTTTTGTTTGTTTGTTACTCACTGTGTAATAGTCAAAAATAATAGATACTATTTCTTAGATTTTCTTGATTATTTTAAATGATCTTTTTAACTATATTAAAATCAGTAATTTTAAGACTATCTAAAATCTATTTTTATCAATGCACCTAGAAAAAAAATTCTTTTCTCTCATTTAATAGGTCTCACAGCAGCCTTTAGAAAGACATATAGGTGGTATGTGCAAACACTTTATTCTGAAATTGCTGATATAATCTTCATTTTCTTATGCCTACACCCAGGGTTTTATCTTCTTGAACAGTAATGATTGGCAAGACCGACCTAAGCATCTTAGACACACTTGAAATTAAAACATAGTTTTTAGTTGAAATATTTTTATAGTTTAAAATGTTAAAAGTTAGTTTATTGTCTAAGAGTTTAATACATATGTATTGTTTGTTATGTTGGACATTTTATTTCAGGAGCCGCCTAAAGAAAGACTATGATGATTTCAGAAGACAGCCTGATCCAGATAAATTTACTAGAGAAGTATGGACTACTGAAGAAGGTGAAGGAGATCCTGGAAAAGAATCTCCTAAAGCAGAAATCAGTAAGTCTGTAGACTCAACAGAACCTCTAGATATCCTGGAGAAAGATCACTTTGATTCAGGTAGGCATTAAAACTTTCTTTAAATCAACATTAAAGCACAAAGAAAAGATTTAGTAACATTTATGGAGATAAGGATAACCTGATTAATGAAGTATATTACTTAGGAAAATCTGATATGTTATACAAATGTACTGTGTCCTTATAAAAGGTTCTTTGAAGTCATTATTACATTTCTAGGAGTTTCTAGAGCCAGTGCCTGCTTCTGAACTTTAGGATGTCATTGCTCATTACAGACCACACATCCTGGATCTGCAGTTCCTTTGAAATAGGTTCATCCTCTTCTTTTTATCATCAGTATTTCTGATGTTTGCTTTAAATGGAACTTGGAAAGTCCCTAATACTATTAAGATTTTTTTTTTTTTATGAGGAATGACCAAGGTTGATGTCTCAATGAGACCTGATTGGACACATCATTCTAATAAGGAGGCTGCATTAGATTATTTGTAATTCATTT
This sequence comes from Pteropus vampyrus, assembly GCF_000151845.1. NCBI lineage: Eukaryota > Metazoa > Chordata > Mammalia > Chiroptera > Pteropodidae > Pteropus > Pteropus vampyrus. Next base: position 3,888 of record NW_011889082.1, read on the forward strand.
CAACTCATCAGCTTATATTACTCTGTAAATCCAGTTAAATAGTTTGTTATATAAGAAGTTAATATGAAATTTTGTGGTTAGAAATGAATTAACCTATTGTTTTTTATGTCTTCGGTAAATTGGAAAAGAATAACTTCTCATCAACCCAGTTTGACCAGATGAACATTTTTTTTTTTTTTTACTGTAAGGTTAATTAAACACCAGAAAAAGGTAGACATTTTTCATCCTTTAGAGTCTCTAGAAATAAATTAGACTGAAGGAACATCTCTCTTTGATATCAAAATTTCCCTTTGTAGAACTAGACTAGATTCTTTTCCAAATCTAAATTCGGAGCTCTGATTGCTGGCTTGACTCTTTAAAAGATGTAAAATTTCCTTTGTACTTGTAGTGTCAGCAAAATTAGCAGAAGTTGACCAAAAGTAATTTCTTATTAATAACAAGTTGTTCCTGGAAACGTTTATGATATCAAGAATACTCAGACACAGGTCACCTCACCTTAATTTCCATCAGTGGTACTGAGGCTTTTAAATCACCCTATAGATTTCTTAATAAATTTCCAGTTCAAAGATTGACTTTTTTTTTTATAATTGACCTTATGCTATTCATTAGCTGTTTTATATTAACAAAACGCTTGTTTGATAATTTTCAGATGATATGAAATTGTCAGAAACAGATTTTTCTATGGCCAGAAGCAAGTTGTTGAAAAAAGAATTACCTTCTAAAGAGGTACTGAAAACACTGTCTAGAACACTTAAGCGACAGTCCAAACAAACTAGTTATCTGGATGATAGCACAAAAGAGCTTTCTCCAAGGAAGAAAGCAAAGTTAAGCACAAATGAGACAACAGTTGAGAATGTGGAAGGTGATATGCAGATTGACTGTTTGAATGAATCAAAGCATACAGAGCCACTATTTCCAGAGTCATTTGCCTCAGTGGATTCAACACCAGTGTCTATTCTCCAGAAAGGGACCAAACCTATTCAGGCCTTGCTTGCAAAGAATATTGGGAACAAAGTGACCTTAACAAATCAACTGCCCCCTTCTACTGGTAGAAGTACTTCTGCTGTAGAAAAGCCAGTTATATCTTCTCCAGATGCAAGCCCCATAAAGCCAGCATTGACCTGCCACACCAGTACAAAAGGTCCTTTACAGATGGTATACAAAATGCCCTGTGGCCAGTGGTTGCCCATAGATCTTCATAACAGCTCTGTAAAGATTCAGATGCAACCTGTGTTGGATCCTAAAACAGGAGAAAAAATCATGCAGCAGGTTCTCATTCTGCCTAAGAATTTTGTGATTCAGCACAAGGAAGGGAGAGCAGTTGCAAAAGAAATATCACCACTTCAACAAAAAGGTACAGAACAACATTGTTTATCTTTTCCTCAGACAGCAAATGTAAACTCTTCTTTAGCATCAGTTCTTGCCAACTCAGCAGGAGCTGGTTCTACCCATCTAACTAATGCAGTTTTCAACAAGACGATTACACCTTCGTCAAATGTGAATAATGCTAGACCACAGCCTTTATCACCTGTAACCTCCATGAGTAATTTATTAATACCACCAGTTAAGAATAGCCAAAGTGAAGCAGGAAAAGTCAAGAATACAGTTTCAGCAGTTACATTCCCCCAATCCATTGCTTCACCCACTATTTCCTCAACAGTTCAGCCTCTGTTATCAGCAACAACACTAAGTGGATCTACAAATCCTGGTAGTTCCCTCAACTGTTCTGCACAACAAACTGCTGATTCTTCTGAAACAAAGCAAGAACTGAAAACTGTGTGTATAAGAGATTCACAGTCAATTCTGGTTAGGACACGAGGTGGGAACACTGGAGTTGTAAAAGTACAGACCAATCCAGATCAAAATTCACCCAATAGTATATCTTCAAGTTCAGTTTTCACTTTTGCTCCTCAACTTCAGGCATTTCTGGTGCCAAAATCAACAACTTCATCTTCTGCTTTTTCACCAGTAGCTGGAACCACTGCTACATCTAGTCTCCCACCTTTTGGACAAACACCAACTTCTGTTTCCATTCCAACTGTCTTTAATCCGTCCTTAGGGAAAAATCTCAAACTTCCATTAGGCCAACCTTCCTGTAGTGGTAATTTGGCCCACATGATAGATAAAACTTCACACATGCCCTCTTCTCCCTTAAAGGCCTCCGTTTCTTCTAGCACTCTGCTACCATCAACAGCAAATAGTTCAATGAGCGTAATTAGTCTATCAACAGGAAATTTTGGACAAACCAATGCAAATGTTATCCGTACGCCAACTAAGCAGCAACAAGGAGATTATATCACAAAAAGTCATCCTGTTACAAGATCAGAAGCAACAGCAGCAACAAATGAAGATGCGATCAGTGGTACTGCAGTTCAGAAACTTATGCTAGTGTCTGCTCCATCTGTTCTTTCTTCTGGAAGTAGAACTGCAATTAATGTCACACCTGCACCAACACCTACAGGTGTTTCTGCCCAGAAATTAGTTTTTATTAATGCTCCAATTCCAAGTGGCACTTCAACCCCAACTATTGTGGCAGAACCATTAAAACAAACTCTTCCTCCCCCTTTGAATAAAACATATGTTAAGACTCCAGAGCAGCCCCAGATAGTACTAATTCCATCTACAGTGGGAGCACCAATAAAAATAAATTCATCACCAACTGTGTCTCAGATAAAAGATGTGAAAATTGGACTAAACATAGGTCAAGCAATTGTAAATACTTCAGGCAGTGTGCCGACTATACCATCAATTAACATACTGCAAAATGTAACCCCAAAAGGAGAAGAAAAAAGTACCAAGGGCTATGTTTTGCCGTTGTCAACAAGTGGTAATTCAATTCCAGTAAGCTCAAATTTTGTGAGTCAAAATATTACTCCTGTTAATGAATCAGTGGTTTCTGCAGCAAGAGCAGTAAACATGTTTTCAGGCGCAAATGTGTCTTTGGGTTCTCTTTCAGTGACCTCAGCTTCTGCTTCAATTGGGACACGACCTCCTGTTTTAGTCAGTGGAAATGATAACTCTTCAAGAATTATGCCTATTTTGTCAAATAGACTTTGCACGTCAAATCTCGGAAACACTGTGGCTATATCAACTGTGAAAACGGGACATCTTGCATCATCTGTTCTAATTTCAACTACACAACCAACAGTGTCTCCTAAATGTCTAACATCAGCTTTGCAAATCCCTGTTACTGTTACCTTGCCTACACCTGTGACTTTATCTCCTAAAATAATCAACACAGTTCCACAAGTGGCAACAGTACCAGGAACCACACGTTCTGTATCTCTTTCTAAAAGACAATCTCGGACTTCTGTCCAGTTTCAATCACCAGGGATATCAGCTACAGTGCCAACAAATATAAACACAAATAAACCTCAAACTGAATTGCCATCCCTTTCACCAAGTCCAGGTAAAATAATTAATATTTCCAATTTTGCTTCTCTGCCAAACCAGCAAATGTCTCCTGCTTTAGGAAAATCAGCCTCCAGTTACAGTTCTACTCCAGGTGGCTCTGCCATTCACACTGCTACAGCATCATCAAATGTAACTAGTGTGGTCGGCGGTCAGTTCAGTGAACCTTGTATTCAGCAAAAAATAGTCATCAACACCAGTACACCTTTGGCACCTGGTACTCAGATCATGATTAATGGAACCCGGTTTATTGTTCCACCACAAGGTCTTGGAGTTGGCAGCCATGTTCTTCTTATATCTACTAATCCAAAATATGGACCTCCCTTCGTTCTTAACAGTGGCCAAGGCATTCAGCCTACACCAGTAGATAATCCTGCCCAGAAGATCACATTAGCATCAAATAATTCTTTAAGTGGACAACCTGTAAAACAATCTCTAAGAACCTCTACAAAAATTGGAAACTCCCTTGGGAATCCAGGTTCTCTACCCACAATACATTCAACACCACAAATCATAAATACAACTGCTAAACTTTCTGTTCCACCTCCTGTACCAGCAGTGTCATTGACTTCAGTAATTAAGTCTCCTCCAGCTACTCTTTTAGCTAAAACATCTTTGGTTTCTGCCATTTGCTCTAGTAATCCTCCATTGCCAAGTAGCACTTCAGTATTTCATTTGGACACATCAGTCAAAAAATTGTTGGTTAGCCCAGAAGGAGCCATTTTGAATACCATAAATACTCCAGCATCAAAGGTTTCTTCACTCTCTTCATCTCTCTCCCAAATTGTTGTATCTGCCAGTCGAAATCCTGCCTCTATCTTCCCTGCTTTTCAGTCATCTGGCATAGAGAAGCCTGACACAGCTGCATCTTGAATTTAGACTAAACGAGCCAGTTTTTAAATAATGGGGCATTGTTTTGACTCCCATAAAAATTTTAACTGTTTATTATGCTGTTGAAAACATATTATACATAGTTGTGTGTGTGTGTGTGTGTGTGTGTGTGTGTGTGTGTGTGAATGTACCTTTTCATTTGCTTGCAGCAAGGCTTTATTTTCTTGGGGAGGGAAATATCTGTTTAATTTCACTCATTGGTATGTTTTCAGAGGTAGTTTAAACAGGCTTTACCTGTCTGTATAACATAAAATGAACAAAGTCAAGTTTGACTAGTTTGGAATAAGCTAGCCTTTTGCACACTTGCATTGACATGTTTCTTCTTGAATTTCAACTATTGCAGCGTGTATCTACAATATGGTATTGTGTCAGTGAAATCTTATTTTTATTTCTGTAAAAAAATATATATATATTTATGCATTGTGAAAATGCAGTCCATGGTGTAAAATTGTACATATTCCTAAAACCCTAACAACCTGTACTAAACTATATGTACAAAGAACTATGCTGTTTTATTTATGTTTTGTTTACATAATGTATAGTTTTTTAAGTATTTTAGTAATTTTGGACCAGTGAACTGTTAGCAACAATGCAGAAAAATCTGCATGAAATAAACTGAGTTGCTGTATTTGTTTGTTTGAACACCATTTTTAAAGTGCATTCTTGTTCCATTGACAGAATATAGAATGTAAAATGAAGACAGTCCTTTACAAAAAGGAATTAAGGCTGGGAAATGTGAATTAATAATAGCTAGCATTTGTACAAGGTCACCTCGCTAGTGGGTGGTAGAGCCAGTATTTGACCATGATGCATTAAATCATTTTTCCAAGATTTTACATTACTTATTATAAAATTTTAGATTTCATTGTTTTAAACTTTTTTTCTCTTAGTCCACCACCAAATGTTATGTTAAACAAAATAATCTTTTTGGGGGTCAAGTATTTGGTCTCTTGTTTCTACAACCCAGGTACATTTTTTTTAACTTTTTATTTTTAAATAATTCTAGATGCACAGGAAATAGCAATGATAGTACAGAGAGGTCTCTACATGTACCCTTTCCCTAGTTTCTCCCTGATATTTTTAAAAATATATATATTGAATTGTTGGCTTATAGTGACTGATTTTGCAAGATTTGAAAAACATGAATTATTTTTAGTTTAGAATAACGAATGTGAACACCTTCCATTTTAAGTACTCTGCTTTCCCCCCCCCCCCGCCCAATTACCAAGTAATTACTTAAATTCTATTGTAAAGCAATTTTTTATAGGTCAGCTTATTCTCAGCGTTTGACTTTGTGGTATTTTAGAATATGCCTCATTTTAAATGAAAGGTAGATTTTATACTTAGTAGATTTTTATATTATCTATGGATACTCTATACTTATCCACATTTCACTTACAATATCGTTGAAGCTCCTCGCATGGAGTTATAGTCCAAGGTTGAAAATGGTAGGGAAGATAAGGTCTAAAGACTTCCTTTGAAACTATGTTGAGATTTATTTTTAAAGTGGAGAGGGCAGTGAGGATATTCCTGAAAAGTTGCTAAAGGCTCTCAAAAACCTGAATTTATGCTCTAAGACAGTATCTTTACCAAGCATGTCTATGTTCTACTCTACAGTCACCTTTCCCTCTTTCTCTGGCAGTTTAGAAAGACCTTGGATTTCAGGGGGAAGTTGGCGACATTGAAGCACATAGGTGGTGCTCAGTAAATGAATGTATATACTCAACTTTTAAAACAACCTAAAACTGTTGATCTTTTGTGTGGAAAGAAATCTCTAAGCCACTTCTAGAAACTAATTTACTGAATTACCTACGTTCCAACTTTAATCTCGGCAAACGTCCTAAACTAATTATTAACCACTAATTCTTTTCTAACTTCCAAAGCCAAAATTATATGATCTTCGAAGCTCTGTGTGATTTGTTGAACCTTTTATAGTGAAGCACTCTCCTTCTCCTCTTTAGGGCTTAAAAGTCTCTTCAGTCTGTTCTTCCTTACCTCTCCAGCTTCATTTCAACTTATTCTCCTTGCTCACTCTATAGTTTTAGTTCCTAGCAAATTGAGACATGTCAGGATCTTCATAGGTGTTCTCTTTGACTTAATGTTACATTATAGGTTCTCATTATATGTCACATAACTCCCTCTCTTTACCATACCCAAGCCAGCATCATGATATTGCAGTCACTCACAGACTGAGGACATAGATTGAGGGACACTCCTTCACAAATGTAATAAAATTATTTGTATGCAATTATGTAATGCCTGTCATCCTTAAAAAGATATCTCGTCAGTGGTCAATATTGTCATCCCAGCAACTGGCACACAGTAGTCATCCAATATATATTTGTTGAGTTGAGTGCGAAATCTAGGTAGCTACTTAATATTTTTTAAGATCTAGTTTAGTTTTTAAAGATAATACTCTATTTTTACTAGAAATTTGACTAAATTAGTGAATTTATATCATCAAAAAGCCAAATTCTTTTTCCTTTGCCTCCAGTGTGGTAGGTCATGTGGATTCCTGGGATCTTGGCCAGAGTACAAAGTCAAATTCTTCCGTTCTTTGTGTTCAGTATTATCGAGTATTTTTAAAGGTCATCCATAAAGGCAATCACGTAAAGGAAGAAAAGTCACCAGAATGGGACCTGAAAGGCTTCGTGGTACTAAAAGGGTATATTTCCACACTTAGTGTAGAATTAGGCCACTGGATGTTTGTATTCAGCATTATTTTAAATACTAAGTTAAAAAATGTCGAAATAATATACCTCCTAATATGTTAGCTCTTTTCTATCATTTCCTATGGATTTTCCTGCACACACCCAAAAATCAATTTTGTGATTAAATATATATACAATTTAATTTTTTCATAGCTAAATAAAATGCTAAATAGCTATTTAGATCCGTGCTTTCATTCAGTCTTCAGTTTAATTGATATATTTAATAATCGACAAATATTTTTATGATAAAAACGATGGCTATAATAAGTACACTAAGATAAATTAAAATGTTTACTTGATCCAGTGTATCATTGACTCAGTGGATTTAGAAATCTTTAATATTAAAAGCTTGAGAAGGTGCAAGTTCTGAAAGTGATCTAAGAAATACAATGGTAATTTAGTTATCCAAAATTATATATCAGGGTGATATGCATTTTACCGTGTCATTCCAGAAGTTGTTTTGCCATCACCTGAGCCTGAAACCTCATTGTTACTATAATGCTGTCATCTGCCGCAGATATTTTTACTCATTTATTCAACAAGCATTTACAATGCACAAGATGTTTCTTTATGCTTTCTTAATAAACAGGAAAACTGAAGGGCATAGCATAGTTCAGGTTCTTAACAGTTTGCTTGGAAACAATATGTGAGTATGAGAAACTTCTGTAGTTAAAAGCATTATAAGACGCTAGAGAATCAAAAGTATGTGTGTATCAACAAATTTAAATTCAAAGAAGTGTAAATTCATTCTACACATTTATTGAGAGCCATATACTACAGAAGATGTAGGAACAACAGATGAGTGAAAATAAAATTGATGTAACTTCAGAGGACTGGTCTCCACTGAGAGACTTATTACAATGTGTGTAATAAGTCTCTTCAGCATTTTTTCTCTGCAGTGTAATCTTGTCTTTTGTAGAAAATGAAGCCATTGTGCTATACTGGTGTTTCTGTAGGACCAATTTTTCTCCATTCAATCCAAGCATTCCTAGAATGGGGAGACTCTTCCCCAGTGGTGATTTAGTGACTCAGGCCATCCAACTTGTAATCTTTTCTAAGGAAAGCAGGAAAACTTATCTTTAGTACAATTTCAGAGATTTTAATGGGCTCTCTTTTTTATTTAAAGCCACTTTCATTTGTAGTAGTCACGCATTTTTTCCTGTTCCTTCATTTCGCACACTTTTACTTTCATCTCACGGTCTTGGAATAGCAGTTTTAGGCTTTCTTAAAAAGTGTTTTCATCCAGACCATCTATGATTTCCTTGTGAAATTTGGTGGTGTTCTGAGATGCTTTTAAGATGTTTTGTCATCAGTCACTTGAGATTGAGGGATTTTGATGCATTTTCAAGTGACTGTGTCAGTCCTAAAAGTCAAGCCATGAAATGAAAATTTAGGGGGCTTGCATCTTGTTTGAAAAGTTCTGCAGTATTCTCAAGTGACGAGTGCACTTGTCCATATATTTATATATGTACAGCCAAACGGTGTTTGTAACTTCAGAGGACTGGTCTCCACTGGAGGTGACTTGAGGGCTTCATTGCTTTGTGTGATCAGTTTAATCTCACTGAACTATAACTCAAGCCAAGTCTTTTCGCTAGCTCTTTTTCTCCTTAAAATGTGACTACTCTTTACTGTAAAAACAATCAGAGCATCCTTATCAGAATCTCCTAGGGAAACCCACAGAGACTTGGGCCTTGAATCAAGCATCAGACAATACCATCTGAGGGCTGGTGGGCAGGAGGGAAGACCAGATTCTGTAAAACAGCTCTCCAGCTTTATTCGGCTCACTACACAAATAGAGTATTTGTCCAGTGCATTTGGGCAAGTAGAAAACAATGAGCCAGAAGAGACTAGCCATGAGCATTGACCATTCTAGTCCTGACCTGATCCTTCAGAGAACCTAGGAGATCAAAGCCATGTCTTGCCACTACCCATTTTCTGCCCACAAGCATGCTAGGGCCTCATGGTGGGGCATGCTGCAGTAGAGGACTCGTGCCCAGGACCTTGGGTGAGGCTTGTTCTCCTGAGTTCAAGTTTCCTTCAGCTGCAGGGAAGCCGGATCTTGCCTGCAGAGGTCACAGGGATCTCCCTCCCTGGGAAGCTCCCACTCCCATCCTGTTTGTTCAGTCCAATGGGCAAGGGCAGACAGAGCACTGAAGGACCTCAACAAAGGTATTAGCTAAGCCCTGGATTTCATATCAGATCTGGCAATGTCTTAACAGTTAATGGATTTTCCGTAGGACCAATTTTTCTCCATTCAATCCATGCATTCCTAGAATGGGGAGACTTCCCCAGTGGTGATTTAGTGACTCAGGCTCCTTCTATCATGATCCTGCCATCTTGAGCTCCTGGGTCCCAAGGTCGTCCTGCAAATGGTGTCCAATCCAGGGAGTCATTTTCTAGGTGTGGCTTCCTCTGTAGGGAGCAAGTCCTTTCGGCTGAATCTGGCACTTTGTATTTCTTTAAACAAAAATCTCGCTTTCCTAGTTTCTCTCTGGCATACTCAACTCAACCATCTTTGCCCATCACCTGGGACACTGCCTTGAGGGACTCTGTGAAGAGAGCCTTTTTCCCTGGGGAAAGGAGAGAATTCTCAGCAGATGATGATCTGGGAAATCTTCGAAGGGCCTAGGGCTCAAGCCACAGGTTATTCTATAAATGCGGAGGATTAAAGCTGAGACTAAGCCTGTGATGAAGAGAGGAGCTAGCCAGTTGCCTGACAGAGTTTGTTTAGAATTTGTTTGAAAATGGAATGGATGGGGCTTATTTTAAGAGTTAAGACTGGACAGAATCAGGAAGGGCAGGGAGATATTTTAATATTTTTTTGAATGATTTCTTTTTCAATGTGTGTAATAAGTCTCTTCAGCATTTTTTCTCTGCAGTGTAATCTTGTCTTTTGTAGAAAATGATGCCATTGTGCTACACTGGTGTTTCCAATGGCACAAGATGACTTTAAGTGGTTTATTGACAGCATTAGATAACACATAGTGAGAAAGTCATTTCTTTCTCTAGTAAGCCTTTTAATTGTTAGAAGCTTTTCTCTGATTCTTGCTAATCTCCCTCTGTAGTAAAGAAAGCAGGTCTCAGCTTGACAACCTTCTGGATCATCAGTATCTTCCTAAGGTTTTAATAAAAATAATTTGCTTTCATTATCTTCATTTTTATAGTTATCCTCTAATTACGGAAAATGATACTGATATTCCACTTAGATAATGATATAAATTTGAGCCAAAAAAAAAAAAAAATGAGCTGATGGAAAGGAAAATATTAGATAAATAATACCATACATAGGTGATGTGTAGATGTCAACAACAAAAAATTGTCATGTTACTATGCAAATAATGACACTATTTCAGAATCTCTGATTCTTAATGATTTCTTCTATATGTTCTTTTGAGAGAGATTTGGAAGCCCAAAAGAACTAAATTGCCACTGAGACATTTAAGGCAAAACATCAGCTAAATAAGTAAAATAGGTTTTTACTTATTTACATTCTGACACCACCTTAACAAAAAATCTTTGTCATAAATTATGCTAGTATCGAGCCCTGAAGCAAAATGTAATTAGAACTGCATTATATGTATTACTTAAGATACAGGTTTCTGTGGTATATTATTGTAGCATCATGGAATTTTGGAGCACAAAAAGACACTATTGACACTTTCCTCCTCAGATGAATCTGACTATAATTTGATAGGTTAATCAGTTCTTGGTCTTAAACCTGTAAAAGTATTCTTCGGGCACTCCTTAGCACAAACTCCCCTGTAACAATTATGTTAGAGTACAATTTGGTCAAGAGGTTGCTCTTCAAAAATCAGAATACTAGTGTGTTAGTTATTAGCCAAATTTTACTTAAAAAATTGAATGGTCCCAGCATACACTCTTGAAAAACTGTCTCAGAAAATAATACAACACTGTAGGTTTATTAACATTACTACTGGCACAAAAGCATGCATTACACATTTATTGACAAAGTTTTTCCATTTTAATATTTTTCATCATTTCCTCAATTAGTATTGCTGTTTGCCCTACTAAGAATTTAACACTAAGCTTATTATTAGAGGCGATGTACACTACAGCATTTCAAAGCAGATCATTAAATGCCCATATTAAATTTAGGGAAAAATGTGAGGGAACTGACTTCAGCATCTCTCAAGGGCTTTGCTGGCTCTCATGGAGAATAAGGTGGTGGTGACTGTTCTGCAGAGACTTTCTCATAGGCAGGTGGAGCATTGGGAACCTGTAAGAATGACAAAGGGAGAGTATGGACTTGGCAACAGTGCATGTTTCTGGAAGATTGATTAAGTCAAAATAGCATCGTATGTGTACTTTTGCTCCGGACAAACTTAAGTGCCCACTTCTAATTTCCACTCAGTGAGGTAATCGTTAAATTTCACAAGTGTGAATGTTGAAACATTGTTGGGATCAAGAGTAGAGAAAAATAGAGTTAAGGGGCTTCCTCAGATCTCAAAAATTTATCTATACCTGGATTATCCTTGTCAGTAGAAGTCTCAAGCCCTAACTAATGAATTCTCGAACCCCTTTTACAGACACTAATGTACGTTGCATCTTTACCACATGGATAAATCCTTGCCATTGTGTCTGAAGGCCATTGCTACAATCAACAACACAAATATGTCAGGCCTTCATTTTAACTCTACAACAATTTTCATTGTGTTCATGTTATAGGTTGGGAAACAGGCACAGGGAAGTTAAGTCACTTGCCCAAGGTCACACAATAAATTGTGGAGCTAAGAAGAAACAGTTATTCGGCTTGGGAGCCAGTGCTCTCAACCATTATGATATATGGCATCTGTACCAGCGCTGTCCAATAGAAACAGAGTGCACCTCATATGTGATTGTAGAATTTCTAGTAGGCACATTAAAAAAATAAGCTGATAAAGTTAATAATATATTTTATTAACCTCACATATCAAAGTATCATTTCAACGAGTAATATAAAAATCATTTATGAATTATTTATGCCCTTTAACTCATACTAAGTCTTTGAAATCTAGTATGCAGTAGAGCACATCTTAATTCAGACCACTGTTTCTCAAGTGCTGAGTAGCCACATGTAGCTGGTAGCTACCCTGTTGGACAGCACAACTCTGCACAATAACAGGTCCTTTTTTTCTCTCAGATATATCTATGTTCAGGACATAGACAAATATACTAAAAACATAAGACAAAAGGACATTGTATCCAGAACAAATTTCTTCCTTTGGATCACATGTAGGACTCTCATTATTGACCCTGGAAAATCTGGGCTTGGGGGAACACAATTTAAGAAAATCTCTCTGCTGCTTTGGTTTTTTATCTTTACTATTTATTTTTTATTATGGTCAAATATACATAACATAAAATTTACTTTTTCAACCATTTTAGGTATACAGTTCAGTAGCATTAAATATATTCACATCGTCCTTGCTTTTTAAATGGAAATAATTTGATTCATTTGAATTAAAAGCAGCCATATATGAAAACACCAAGATGCAGGATATCAACCTACCACAAATTCACAATTGTTCTCTTGAAAAGGCAGTTTGCTGTCCTGGTGACCAAGCCCCTCACATGAACATCTTCCTATTAAAGTACTTGGAGTACCAGCATGAAGGCTTTTGTCCTGAAATGTGAATGCATGAAGGTCAGTGGACAAGAAGAAATAATTGAGTCCATTAAACAAAAGAGAAAGAAGCTGACATTGTAAGAATGGGTTTTAACCTTGGTTCTGCCACTTACTTGTTATGTGTCCTCTCTGAATTCCAGTGTTTGCATCTGTAATAGGATGGTAATAGTACCTACCTCTCAGAGTCTTTGTGGGAATTAAAGGTAAAGCACCTGGTACAGTGCCTGATACCCAGTAGTCAATGCCTGTTTTTAAAGGGTAGGAGAAAAAGAGTGAATCTAAAAAATGAACCTCGGAGAATGATTGTTAGTGGAGTAGATCAGAGCTAGTGAGACAGGAGCTGGTATCACAGTGAGGACAAGTGTATGACAATTTGACAGCAGGAATACTCTCTATTTCTGCCTTCCCCATAATGACAGCAAACTATCTTAAACACTACAAATGCATATGCTGTAATAGATGTGCTATGGTCGTAGTCCTCAGCTTCCAAGTCAAGTTGCAACAATGATGACAAATCAGTCTAAGGCCAAGTTATACAAAATAGCCCTGAGTTATTGGGGGTGGAAGTAAAAGTTTAGTGCTTTGGATAGGTTTAGAGGGTGATGCTCTCCAGCCCTAGACTAGAATGACAACAGTTTGTACAAGACAGAGACACAAACCAAAGTATAGACTGCAGGAGCAGTTCACCCTGGTGAGGTGGAGTATTTCATCAGTGACATTCTTTAAAATTGCTAGCATATGATGATTATAAAAAGCAGACTAATTTTTAGTCCCTTTTATTACTGTTAAATTCTCTACAACAATGATTCTCAAACTTTAGCATGATTCAGCGTCACCTGGAAGGCCTGTTTAAACACTGCTGGGCCCATGCCCAGAATTTCTGACACAGTAGGTCTGGGATAAGACCTACAAATTTGCATTTCTAAGAAGTATCCAGGTGATACTTCTGGTCCAGGGTCACACAGAGAACCACTGCTCTACAGAAAATGCACCTTCTTATGCCCACACCTGGGGCAACTTAGCTTTACTCAGATACTTACAGGGACCAGGCAGGTGATGCAAGGAGATCAAGTACGGTCAGGTGGAGGCCATAGAAAAGGAGGGACTATATATCCCATTTAAAGGGATAACCACTGCATAGCTGCCAGTTTTTCTCAGATCCTTTGATTTTAAAAAAGAAACTAGAAATCGAGATTTTCATATATTACTTTAAATATTGGCACTTAACTCAGTTTTTAAAAATGCAAGCCCAAACATATCTGTAAGTCAAATCCAGCCAGTAGAGCATTAGCAGGTTACTCTCTGTGGCACTAGCTGAGGGAGGCTAGAACAGGGAGGCTGTGCAGGTCATCAGCGGCTCTTCAGGCTCATCTGCAGACTGTGACTGATCGTTGAGGTCTATCTACTAGGTTGGATGAGAAGGGCATGAAGGCAGATTTCTCAGGGAGGAGAAGTGTTTGGAACATCAATTGGATGAGTCCAGACATAGATTGGGCCGATACCTATACAGTCTGCAGACTATAAAGAAGTAGTTTTCCTAAACTCGGGCCAGAAATTATAATTGACCCTACCTCCTGGAAAGATATGCACAATGACCCTATCTTGACCTGAGGACACGAGGCAGTTCTGCTTCCCTACCCAACTCCCAGTGATATACCTTAGAAAAGGTGTTTAATGTGTTCTCTTCCTTTACTAAATTATCACTTTTATTATTATTATTTTTTTAATCTCTCACCTGCCATAGGAAGGGAACATGATCCATTCCCTCATTTCACTGCCAGTTCTCTTCATGTGCATTCAAAGTTCAATGTGGGTGTTAAAATACGGGTGTCTGGGTCTCGCCACCAGAGCTGGTCCCAGAATTTGCATTTTAGCAGAACCCCAGATGATTTGAGTGCAGAGGCCCCTGACCATGCACTGAGAAACAGAACACCATGAGACATGAGTATAAACTGAACGTTCAGGGGGGCCTCGAAAATTTTCCCTAGGAATCAAAAGTATTATGTCCTAAACTTCCAAGTGAAAGGATAAAGTTGATAAATACAAAAACCAACTTACAGTGATTACAAGTGATTTTCCTGCAGAAACATATTGCTCCAAAAAGCCGTCTCTCCTTTCAAAAGTTTTCCAGATCTAAGAGGACATGTTAGCCAGGGGAGAAATTTTAGGAGATCTTAATTTCAACCAACCGTGCTATCATTCTATGGTCAGTGAAAGTGGGAAAGTAAACATTTTAAAGCCTAATGAAAGTTGTTAAAGGTGGAGTAACTTAGATACCTGAGTTTGCATTTATTGTCATTTATGTTCCGTTTTAAAGTGAAAATAGAAAAAAATGAAAAGAGAATCAGTGAAAAGAGACAGGTAATTATATAATTAAATGTAGTACTTAATACACTATTTTACATAATTTGGGGTACATTTCTTAGACTGCTGATCTCCACCTGGCATTTCAGGAAATATGAAAGTGTCAAAACAAGATTTTAATATTAATTTAAAAAATAAGTGACGGCATTTTTAGACAGTAGGGGAACCAGTTCTATCTCATAAAAATTCCAGAAACTGCAAATAACTGATCTCGGCCTAGAGGAATGGAAGCATGATAGGTTGAACTTGAAACTTAACAAGTAACCGTGTCTGAGCCCACGATGTTAAGACTCTCCATTATTCTTAAATTGAATGAGTTTAAGATGAGAGTGTTGAAGCAGAAAGGGGAAAAAAACCATTGTCTTTTTGTCCAGTAGCATCAAACTAGGAATTGTGGACAGTTAGGAAATGGGTACCAACATATAGAGTTCGTAAAACTTTTACTCCTTGAAAAACTAGGTCGTTGTGTTTTTTATATATAAACATAGAATGAATTTAAAAAATATGTAGAAAAAATAATATTAAATAAAAACTTATATACATGTGTCTAGGTATAGAACAGCAAATAAGGCTCAGAGAGGTTAAAACATAAAGTCACCAAGCAAGTCAATGGTAGACAATGAAACCAAATCCTGATGCCATACAATTGGGTAGACTGCTATGTGCCAGGCACATAGAGGAGTAAGAAATATTGTCTGTTCCAGTTCATAAATGGAGAAAAGAGAAGGGATGGAAGAGGCAAAAAAAAAAAAAGTAAATAACCAATTACAAGGCAATGTACCTCATGCTAGTGGTACAGACGGAGTTCTGTGGCAGACCGCAAAGTCCCTTTCGATCTAACCTGTTGTGGATAGCCACGGAGAGGTGTTATATGAGCAAGAGTCCAATCCATAACCTCATACCCCAAGGCCTTCCATGGTACTTGGTTTGGATTCTTATTCAAACTTAGCAACTTCTCCTCCTTCCCACTAAATGTCAACACGCTGGAGGACTGCTGGTTGGTAGGTGTGTCAGCCCCCAAATCTGCCCTGTCTTTCACAGTTTGTATTTGGGACACTGGCAAGATGGGCATTAGGAAAAGGGACATATGAGACTGCCCAAGCTTCCTGGCAAGGAGGAGAAGAATTTGAAGTCACAGCTCTCACCTTCCCTTTCTCCACTTCAGTGATCCAAACTCTAGCTCCCCAGCCAAATCAACTCTCCCTTCTGTCACAGAACCTTTTCCTCTGAATGAAGTGCTTGCTTACTGAGGAATAGGGCTTTCCAACATCTTTTGTAAAGGTGATTTTTTTTCCCATTATCATCAACCTCAGAAGCTTTCAGATCTGTAATAATAGGAAAGGGGTGGGAAAGGAGGGATGGGGAAGAGAGAGAAAATAAGGGAGGGAGAGAAGAAGGAAAGAAGGAAAGGAAAGAAAAAAATAGAAAGGAAAAGAATGAAGAGAAAGAAAAGAAAAAAGGAAAAGAAAAGAAAAGAGAGTCTTTGGATGCTTAAGTGCTACAATGCTACCTGGCTTTGAAGCAAAGTTTCTGAAATCTGTAGTTTTTATAGTTTAGAGACTCAGCTGATGTTTTCTATTTGTGGAAGATCCTGCTGCCCCAAGACTGGACTGTGTCATTTCTTAGCTTCCTGCTCGTATAGGTAAAGAAGAAAAAATCCCATTAAAACCACACTGAGCATCGAAGGAGGATAGAGACTGTTCAAAACTTGGTGCTCCTCTATGCTGCTGAGGAGTGGATGGTCTCTGCATTGCACTAATGGCTATGTGGCTCTTAGGTTTGCTGGACTGCTTGGTATAACAGAGTTAGAAGAACCTGGAATTCCCAGGCAACCTGAGAGAAAAGGGTTGAAGAGGCAAGGTGAGAAGAGCAACCACTAAGTGGAGTAACGGAGCCAGTGAGAAGCCCCCAAAGGACTGGTAGAACCTAGAGTGTCTTATAAGCTGCCATTTGCTGTGCAAGAGGACCATGAACATGAACTCTTCCCCTGAGCCCCACAAACTATCAGTTCTCAGTTACACATATACTCAAGTTTGCTGTGAGTGCAACCAAGGAGGAGCCAAGTTCCTGGTTGGAGTTTGTTCCTGAACAGAGGCCAAGAAAGAGTTGCAAGAAGTACAGTGTAGAGAAGACTCATCAGAGCCAGGAATCAGAGCTAGAGGTGATGTCGAGAATGTTGCCCCACTCCTCAGAAATTCAGAGAAATAAGAGGAAGCGAGGTCCTGGATCTGGAAGGATCCCAGCAGTGGGAACTCTACCAACCTTCAATCTTCTGTATCCGCTTCGTCTTCTACAATACCAGCAGCCGATGAACAGTAAAATTCCGAGGATCACCGTCAAGATGCCAATCCCCGCAGCCCTGGCCCAACAGATAGACAAATCCATCTTGGTACAGAAGCCTGTCCCATATTGTGATGAAATGTTCTCGTCTTCACTGGGGCTTTGCCAGCCCAGAGCAGCACCCGCTAGTCCCTAAGTAGTTTCCCATCCCACGCCACACCAGGCACCCACCAGTCCTCCAGCATTTGTATCCAGGGACAGCACCTCCTATGTGCCAACAGGAGCTGCGCTAACTGGCATGTGCTCAGGCACCCAGGTTCCTAGTGCAAGAGGTGCAGTAGCAACTGACCCTTATACGGATAATATATTTACTGAGACTGAATTACCTTTTCATCAGGGCTGGTTTAAATCATTTTCCCTGACTATCAGTCAACAAAAAGGAAAAGGTAATTAGCATTGACTTAACATCTGCTATAAGCTGGGTGTCATGCTACACATTCTACATACATTAACTTATTTAATTCTCACAACAACCCTGTAAGATAGGTACCACTTACCACCCCCATTTTACAGATGAGGAAATATACAGAGGTTAAGTCCCTTGCTGATGATCGTACAGAGGTAGCACAAGACAGAGCCAGGATCTGAACTTGAGTCTCTCTCAGCTGTGTTTGGGCCCTCCGCCCAGCACCTCCTTCACTCCTCACTGCTCCTCTCCATTTGTGCCCTGATTAATATATTCATGTTTCTAGACTCAGCATCATCCTTTCCAGTATGATGGCAACCCATCCTGCCTTCCCTCATAGGCAGCCTTGTGGTGGCAATCCTATCTCTTCTAGAAATAAAAAAAAGAGCTCCCAGAGTTGTTTTTTAGTTTTGGGCTTGTTTGTTTTTTAATTTGTGTCTTCAATGTCTAGAAAAGGTCTGGCACATAGGTATTTCAAGAACTATTTCCTAAAGATGAAAAGATAGATGGATGGATGGATGGATGGATGGATGGATGGACGGACGGACGGATGGACGGACGGACGGACAGATGTATAGATGGCCAAACAAATGAATAAAAAATGAACAAATGAAGTATGGATGTTTACAAATTCATATCTCTCCCTCATAATACCAGTCTTTATGCAAAACGAATGAGTCATTTAATGTCTTCTTTAAAATAACTATTTACAAATATGTGGGTTTGTGGCAAAAAGTTACTTTAACCTCTTATAGGTCATTGACACTAGTGAGAATAAGGAGATCAGCAACTTTCCACAGAGCAGGTTTTGGTTGAGAGGGAGAGAAGGTAATGAAGACAGAGCTTGGAAACCAGCCACTGAGGTCTTAAAGCTGGCACATTCTGCCTGTGACTGGAAGTACGTCTTGTGGGGTTTAGAGGTTTCTGAGACTGTAACTATCATATAGGGAGGCAAAGTCCAGCCCAGCTAGTAGGATACGTGTCCCATATTTATGCTCAGCTAAGCAAGCATCTGTCAGGTCTCCACTTGCTCCCAGAATCCAGTGCAGGTCACCAAGGACTGGACTGGACCTGAGTGACCTAGAACAGGCATCTCAGAATGAAGCTAGGGATAGAGCCTGGGGAGGCTGAGGCTAGAGACCTGACCTCTCCAGCCAGCCTGACTGCCAAGTCAGAGAGTCCAGATGACTTTTGGAGTCAGGCAAGCTGTAGATATTTCTAAGTACCTCCCGGATGGTCAAGCATGGATTACTAAAAGAAATAGCATGGGGGTTATCCCTGGGAAGAAGTGTCTGAGCTCAACCCAGAGCAAAGCTGTAGCATCACTGAGAAGGGGCAGATCCTCAGCAGCAGGATGCAGTCTGGGAGTCTAAGCCAGCCTTTTGGATGCTGTGTACAGTGGCCCATGTTTCCAGGGCTTGGGGCTCTGCTTTCGCTGCATAACGTTGTCAATTAGCTAACACCTGCCTGATTTTCCACTTCATGGTATAAACAACATCAACAAAGAGGAGAATACTAAGTCTTTTATCTGTGACTTACTAAAGAAAAGCTCTGCAGAGCTAGGTGATTTATAAGAGATTGAACAGCTGAAGGCAGAGCAAGCTCTAACTGAGGCATCTCCTGGAGAGACCTTTGCCAGTACCACCTACTGGACCACCTCCATCTCAAGGCCACTGAGGCACCAAATCTATCCTGTCCACCTCCGAACAGGAAAGAGAGAAAAATGGGATGCCAGTACTGAATAAAACACTGACCTAATTATGCAGTCCAGTCCATCCACTTTTAGATCATGAAGCTAAAACCTACCGCGGTTCATCAGCATTACCAACACCTTAGCAGCTACTCTACCACTCATTTAGCACCAGTTTGTGCCAAGCCTCCCATATATAGGCTTTCATTCCATCCTCATGACAATCCTCTGAGGTAGGTATAATGTTCAATTCACAGCTGACATCACAAGACTTTAGGCTGTTAAAATGCCTAAGGTTGTACAATAGGCAAGTGGCAGAAGTAGCTTTCACAGCAACTGGCCTGAGATACCCAGCAAGCGAGTGCTAGAATTTGGGCTAGACCCAGGTCTTGCATCTCCTGGGCTAGTACTTTTCCTGTTGTATTGCCCTTTCCTGTAATGAGGCTGTCACAAGGAGCATTCAGTGGGTTCTCATGACTGAAGGCAGCTGATCAAATTCCCAGCATGCCTGCGCTCTGATTTTACCCACCAGATCTGCGGTTATCCTCTTAGATATCTTGACACAGACAGAGCTCTGTTCCACCTCTTTACGCACAGTCACGTTGCACTCACACACACTGACTGACTGACTGAGAATGGAAAACACCATGATGTGCCAGACACACCAAAAGAACCCACTGCCGAGCTGGGCTGGGAGCCTCAAAGTGTCACCCGAATACCTCCTCCAGTGGAGTCACCTGAGATGCAGATACTGGGCCTCCGCTCCTAGTCCTACTGAATCAGCCTCTAGGGTGGCAGTGCCTAGGAAATTGTGTTTCTTCAAGCTCCATGAGTGACTTGTGCCCCTTCAACTGAGAACTCTTCTCTAGTGAGGTTTCACAGCAATGGTTTGTTGAGTTGTCATGCAGAAGCTGAAATAATATCCTCCTCAGTACCATGTGCAATGTGCCCCCGACAGAGTATACCTTTGCTGTTAGAACACTTTTTCAGAAGATCTGCCCACCTCCACCCCCAAATGACCACGCAGGGACTTTAGAGAATCCCACGGGACCTTCTGAGGAAATACTCCCAGTCTGAATGCTTCCTCAGTGCCTCTGATGGGTTCTGCCGCTTGCTTCACCCTGCTAGTCCAGTCTGGTAAAGATTTTCAACCGTTTTTTCCTAAGAGAGAGTAGGCTTGCAGGAAGATTTCAACAGACCACTCAAGAGATGGTCCAAATAAAAACCTCGTTCCTTGTTTGTCTGTTGGAGTCCCCACTCAGAGGGTGGAGCCCGCCCCCCACCCGTGCCCACTCTAGTACCTGCAGAGCATGTCCCTGTGGCCCGTGTTCCCATTACAGCACTTACTCTTGCCAAAATTATTCTCACGCCTAACTCTCCCACTAGATTATGAGATTTTTTTTTTTTTTCCAAAGACAAGAATAGCATCTTAGGCAGGTCATACAATGCTTAGCATTTAGAAATTCTTAACCATATAAACACTTATTTTTAATTGATTCATAACACCAAATGCCTTTCCTTAGGATAAGGTTATGATGCAAAGGTTCTGACCACTATCTTCACCCTGGAGTCAGTCTGCAGGTGGAGCCTCACACACCTGGCCTTCATGCTCCCTCGCTCTTTGGCAACTGACCTTTGTTCTGTCTGCAGACCACCTCCAGGAGCCTGAGAGTAGACAGAACATGGCTTAAGGAAAGAAATAATTTGCTCCCAGACATGTTTTTCAGCCTGGGAACTTACAGCAAAGCCCTAACAGCCAAGAATGCAGGCAAAAATGGCCAGATCCAAGTTGTAATCATTCCTATCTCCTTGTCTATTCAGCCTCAGAGAAGCTTTTTTGAGCTCCTTGTGGAACCACAAGGTCTTCTTGCCTCATTGTCATGGTTTTTACCCTCTGGAGAAATGAACACTAGAGAGATTTACGAACAGCGTGTGCTGGTGAGAGTCAGAGGCTGTCAACAAGCAGCAACCACACCGGGGCCAGTCGGAACTTACTCTTCAGCTGTGAGGTAGGAGTGGCTGTGCCCTCTCTTGGGGTACCTATAGACAAAGTTGGCCTCTTCACTTGGCATCTTGTAGGATCAGGTGACAGGATACCTAACAGCAGAGGTACACAGGTATCATTTAATGCATCCAGAGAGTCCTTGCTCATCATCTCATAAAGACCCACAGAGACATTCCCTCTAGGTGACCATTAACAATGGCTGGGAACTCTGGGTTTTCTTCTTTCATTGCTATTGGGCGGAAATTGCTCAGGTTTCTAATTCCTTTCGCCAACTGAAAAATTAAGTTCAAAGAAGAAACTACAAAAAAAGCAAAAACTTGCAAACTGAGTTATTATTTGAGTGAAAAATACTCTTCATTTCCCTTTGATTTGACTCCATAACATAAACTGTAGAAAAACAAACAAACAAAAAGCATTTTTCGCAGTCTTTATTTTCCCTGATCCAAGACTGTGGTTAATAAAAGAAAAGGAATATTTCTCTCCAGAGGTTTTAGATAGCAATCCTTGGACACCATGTGTGTGTGGCTGAGCACAGCGTCCCCAACACTTTCCAACAAAGGAAACTGTCCCATACAGGTGCCTGGTTTGGTCCACGCTCACCCCACCTGAAACAAGCTGAGGACGTCCACGCCCTGACTTTGCTAACAATTCTTTGTCCCTCCAACTGAAACCAATTTCTGCAATTTCCCTTGTCCAAGTCTCATGACTGAGGTTTTAAAAATATCTATTTATGTTTATATTATTAAACTATATTAAACTATAATACAAATAGATGAACAAAAACTCATGGACTGCAGTGGTCATATTAAAGAGTGCTTATTAAAAACCAACAGTGGTTTCCCTTCTCTCCTTGCTATTATGTACTTTTCTTCCCTCTTATTCTTATGAATTTCAAAGGCCTGATCCCCATAGAGTTATATAAATGAGCCTGTTTAAAACAGCCGGAGAAAAGTCGGGAAGCAGAGTGGGGAATTTACATGAACCCTTTCTATTGGGGCAATTTCATGTGTAATTTCCCCTTGCTAGTAGCAAAAAAAGAAATTAAATTTGAACTCACTGATCAGCTCAGGTGAATAACACAGGGGTGAAGCCCATGTTCAAAATTACAGACACAAAACTCAATTAATTCTGTGTTAAATTGTTTTTGTAAGTCTATACCTCTGGCTCAGAGCTTTGGCAAACAGCGTAGGGACAGCAAATGCCCCTCACCCCACCCAAACCAAGAGAAGCGGTCCTTCAAGCGACAGGAGAATGGTGCTGATCACAAGTGGCTCACAGCCTGAGCCATCACTTTTCCTGGTTCTCTGCTCTGCTTCTTGGCAGTGTAGAGAGAGGATCTAGAAGGAGACTTTGTGAGCCTTCAGAAGCTGGAGAATTACAGACATTGAGGAGAAATTCTGCTGACAGCCAAGTATCAGGGAGGCAATGAGGGAGGGCGAAGGAGTCACCAGAATCTCCCAAACCCTGTTCCGAAAGAATAGGACCACAACTAAGCGTGAGAAGGCAGTGCTGTTACCTTGCTGGGTGAGATCGTCCTCCGTCTGCAGCTGGCCCTGTGTGTGAAGATTGCTTTCCTGGCTCTTAATCTTTTTTTTTTTTTTTTCCCCCATTGGTCCTGAGTCCCATGTTAGTCACGAGTTTGGATTTCTGGTGGGATCATCTGTGATTGCTTAATTGGCATGAAAGAAACCAACTTCATTCTTCCCCTCAAAAAGTCCCCTGAAAAAGTATGGCCGGTTTTCTCCAATCCAGTATTTCATCCTAGGAAAGACATTTATTTTAAATGTTGGTCCCTCCTCCATTGGGTTGCCAGATAAAGTAAAGGATATCCAGTTATGTTTGAATTTCAGAAAAACAATGAATAATTTTTTTAGTATAACTGTGTGCCATGCAATATTTTTTAGTATAAGTATGTCCCACTTATTGCATGGGACATATTTTTACTAAAAAAAAAATTTGTTGCTTATCTGAAATTCAGAAATAACTGGGCACCTTACACCTTTCCTCATCCCCACCTCAGGGTTGAAGGGTCAGATCTGGAGATCATCTAGGCTCACCCACTCCTGATCAAGAAGAGGAAATAGAAGATCCCCGATTTCTTTGTGACGTCCTCAGAGATAACTATCTGCTGGGGAGAGTGGGTTTTGTGCTTTGCAAGGGGCAGATCAAATTTTCTCTTTGATGGTTCTAACTGAACCAGGACTGATTTGACCTGACACTATAATCTACCCTGATTGTCAAATGTGTATAGCCCAGAAGCATTTCAGTGGCACAGAACAGTTGCCTTTGCTCACCAGCTTTCTGCATCCATTGTGGATGGGGAGGGGCACGGGGGGCGGACAAAAAAACAGAATTAAGGAATGTGAGCATTCTTATCCACTGAGGACTTAGGTTAAATGGCCACTAAGTTCCTCTTCCCCATAACTTCTCAGGGCCCCACTCCTTCCTAATCCTGTGGCTTTCTAGTTTCCATTTGGTACTGTCCTGTGTGAAGACATTACCAACCTACTGGATACTGGATAATCATCACTGGAAATGGCAAGGGAGAGACAAAACAAGGGGCAGGGAGGGGTTAAGCCTTATTAGGCGAGACAGAGACATCCTTTCTGAAAAGGAATGGAAATGTAAACAGATCTAAATGAAGAAAAGGAGTCAGCCATATGAAGATAGAGGAAGAGCATTTTGGACAGAGAGAAGAACCAGTGCAAAGGCCCCGAGGCAGAATCATAGAACATGACTAAGTCTGAATTCCCAGAACTGAGGCTGATTCAGGAGATTTTGTTCAAAAGTTATGAAGATACAAGCCCTTGATGTCCATGAATTTGGGGAGAGCAACTTCAGCCTGAACCTTGGGGTTATGCCTAGAAACCACCTGAAAGGCCTCATGGTGGGTATTAGTCTAAAAGGAGGACAAAGTTCTGAGCCAAGAAGCTAAAGGTTTGTGCTAAACTGGACTCTACAGCTAACCTGGGCCCCTGGATGATTGGCAGCAAGACCAGATTGAAGGGAGGTACTGACCTGGATCTCAGGGAAAGGAGAAGTTCCCAGGTATGGCTAAAGTCTCCTGGTGATGGCTGCTAATTTAGGGGCCTTGAGGATGCCTGGGCATTGTTCCAGGATGGAGACTGCAAGGGAGCTGGCATCATCCCCTCCCTCAGACGGAGCTACAGGACTAGATCCAGCACACTAGGGACCCTAAGACTTGTCCAGGGACGTACTCTCCAGATCCTCTGCTCTTTGGGTTTGAGTGGTTTGCAGCTTCTGAGGTGCCCAGTCATGTCAGGGTGCAGTGCCCAGGATGGACTGGGGAGGCTTCTTCAAATAAGAGCTCCCAGGTAACCTCAGCCTGAAAATCCAACCACATCCTGTTTCCTGGAAGTGCCCCCCAGAAATTCCATCTGACTAGGCTTCTAGTCACTGTTCTTGGACTGGCTTAGGCCTCAGTCTCTACCCCAGAGCCAGCCCAGGCCCTATCTGTGCCCACCCTCTATACTTCCTAGTAACTGCTGACAGTGTGACCCTCACTCCACCGCCCACTCCTAGGCCAACGGCAGGAGCTCTAGAGTCCAAACTTCCTGCACTCCATCTGTGTGACTTTGGGCAAATCATAAACCTCTTGGGGCCTCATTGCCTGCATCTAAAAAAGTAGGACTGATAAAAAAGTATCTAGTTCCCAGGTTACTTGTGAAAATTAAAAGAGATAATACTTACCACATGCTTGCCACAGTATCTAGCACAGAATAAGTTTAGCAACATAGCGTGAGCTGTTACTCCGAGGCCACCTGACCCAGTACCCCTTTGGCCCAGCTCAAACCTGCCTTGAGTTTGGATGGGGTGCTGCCACTTTCCCCTGCCTCAGTCCTAGGGTTAGAGCTTAAGTCAATTTACGCCTTGCTGGCCCCTGTGTGGTTCTCTGCTGCCACCTGGTGGGCCTGGCCTTGAACCACAGGCCCATCTGATGAAGCCTCTGGGGGGGTGGATTGCAGAGATGTCTCTTTGATCTTTTCAAAATCCTCCCACTCACAACGCTCAGGGGCCAGGATCCTCTTCACTCATCCTCCTTGGGGCTTAGAACTTTCTTCAGTGCTAGTCACTGTTCTCGGACTGACGTAGCCTCTGACTCTACCCCAGAACCACCCAGGCCAAGCCCTATCTGCCCTCACTGTCCACACTTCCTAGTGACTTCCTTTCTTCTCTGGCAGTGTAGTGGCCCCCCAATCTCCTCACATCCCTACTTCCCTCCTCGCCCAGGCTAACAGCAGGAGCTCTAGAGTCCAAACTACCTGCGCCTTGTCTTTTCAATCTGCATGACTTTGGCCCAACAGAAATGGCTAGAATGGTATAAAACACATTGCTGTAAATGGGATTGATGCTGCTGCCTTACTTTTGGAGAAGCTGAACAAACAGCACTGGCTTTTCAGAGGTCGGGGAAGACAAGGAGGCACATCTGTAGCCGTTGAGGCAGGCCACAGACAGCACTCCCTACAGCCAATGGGGTCCTGGACCCAGACAGAATGGCCTTGAATCGCAGCTCCTATTATACCTGTGTGACCTTGGGCAAGTTACTTAACCTCTCTGAGCCTCAAGCCCCACCTAAAAAATGAGAATAAATGATGATTACAAAATTTCTGTGAGAATTAAATAAGAAATAATATGTAAAATCATCCAGCATGGTGCCTGGCAAGTTACTGAAGCTTGAGAAAAGCTGATGCTTCTGGGAATCTCCTGTGAATGTGCCAACAGCCCTGAGAGGGCAGGATAGCTGGGCAAGCCTATGATCTCAGGTCAGCTGTGGCCCGATAGCTGCTAAGTGCTAATCAGCTAACAAACTATTGCCTGTGGAGTAAAGGGAGGAGAGACCTGGAAGTTCTGAAGGTGCAGGGGCCGTGGTGAGGTAGAGACAGAACATACTGTCTACACCAGGAGCTAACAGGGAAGAGCAGCAGCCTGGGGACAACAGGAGACCCCCCCCCACTTCCCTCAGACACTGAACAACAGCAAGAGTCAGCGTCTGCAGGCCTCAGGCTGGACTCCCAAAAAGGAGTCGGGAGGACTCTGTCAGTTCCCACTCCAGTGGGAAAGTTGTTCCAGGAGAACTAGCATCAGCCTCCACATGGGCACAGAAGATGTTCAAGTGTGAGAACAACAGCCCAGGTCCCAAGGCTGTTCCAGCGGGCAGAGAAGAGCACCGATAAAGCAGAAGTGGGATTTAATAATCCCATGGTCACTTCTGACCGGTCACTCTCAAGAAGGATGGGATTGGACAACTGGATTAGAATGACTTTTGGGGTGGAAAATATTGAGGGGTCAACCACAATGACTACTACAATGTCAGATAGTGCTAGAGCCACCCCCAATTCCTGCCCAGGGCACAGAGGGAGTATTGGCTCTTATTGGAGGCAGGAGGCAGAGGAGAGGTTTCTCAGAGGAAGAACTCCATCGAGTCCAGAAAGGTAAGCAGGGGTTTACCAGGACTGAGATGGGAGGAGGGCATTCCACACAGAGGATAAGAAGGTGTTCACTAGTCACGACTTGGGGTGAGAGTGGGAAGAGGACACCCAATTGGAGGGAGAGCTCAGGGGCATGGAGTGGCCTGGCAAGTTTGGGGCACGGCAAGTAGTTCTATCAGCTTGAGCTCAAAGTAGCAGAAAGAAAGGCAGGGGGCCTGAATCTCAAAGCACCTGGAACACCATGCTGAGGCTTTTAGACTTTGTAGGCTGTGTTGAATCACAGAAAGGTTTTAAGCAGGGAAAAAAATTGCAACTGACCAGACTTGAGATCAATCTACTTTCCAGGGTCATGAATACATCTTCCTCCCAGGTGGCTGTGAGGGTTACATGCATTATTGTGTGTGAAAACATTTTGTAAACTGTAAATCATATTGACGTGAGATCTAAAAGTAGGAGCAGCTTGTCCTTCAGTGGCAGGGTGTTGGATTGGTGACATGCAGGGATGAATGGGAGAAAGCCTGGGCTCTGGATTCTGATTCAGATGCTGGCTCCAGCAGAGACTGGTTGCGTGTCCTAAGGTACACAAGACTTTCAGCCTCAGTCTCTTCATCACAGAAAGGGAGCACGGCATCTGTCTTTCACGGTGGCTGTTAGATGAGGATTCGTGTGCCTGGCATGGAGCAAACTCTTGTACTAGGGTTCTTTGGTTGCTAGCAACAGAAACTCAACTCTGGCTACTTAAAGGTATAAGGAAATTAATGGGAGATTATGAAGGTGTCCCACAGAACTAAAAAAAAAAAAAAAAAAAAAAAAAAAACCCTGAGCAAACCATGCCATAAGATAGAATAGAGTTAAGCAGTTCTGTGGGTACAGGTAGAAGGAATTAATGAATGATCCTTCAGCTTGCTGCCATCAGAAAGAAATCAGTTCTACCCATGTTCATCCTTGTTTGCATACAAAGAATTAGATTCCTTGGAGAATCTTGTTTGGGTGGTTTGGGTCTTGTGCCAAATTTTTGCCCAGGCACAGAGCAGTTTGACAGGGTGGAGAGGGCAGGCGTTTGATACCCCATTAAGGCTGATAAAACAGGGAAGGAGAAATTTTCAGAAACAATCTGGATCGTTGTTATCAAAATAAGGAAGGGAGGCAAGAGAGACAAAGACAGAGCTACCCTCTGCGACATTCAGCAAATGGTGACCAGTGCAGTTATATAGGGATCATTAAGCTAGGATTTATTCCTAAGAAGTCTCCTTAGTCTTTGCTGTTTTCTAATAGGCACTGTGAGAGGAAATCCTACAGGTGACTATGGCCGCCAGGTGCTCCGTGTTTTTACTCCCATCCTACCACTTCCTGCATGATGTTGACATATCTGTTCATCTTGGAGGTATCCACGGGTTCTTGAGCTCCCGGGGGTAGGGTTTAGATATCTCTCTGTGTCCATTGCCTGGCACAGAGCCTGGCACATGGTAGAACCTCAGTGAACTGAATCTTTGCTCAGATCTAATTTCCAATGAGGTTTTTCAGAAGTAGCACCATCAAACAAAATGGGGTGATATTTCAACACTAAGGATAATTGTTTCAGTATAGTTATCTCTTTTCAATTTTGAAAGAAATCTTCCTTTCCTAGAAGCCTGACATCTTTCTTGACAGGTTTTGCTCTGAAGACTGGGTAGGGGTTTAATGATGGGAAAGGGCTTGAGTCACTACTCACAGCTGCCAAGCAAAGTGTTCAAAGGGGAGAAGGGCTATGGAGTGCAGCCCTGAGGGTCCCCTGGGTCCCAGCACCCCCGGGAGAGAAAGCCATGATCTCCAAGCCTCCCTCTGCTCCTTTAGCAGCAAAGAGCAAAAGGAGTTAGAAATGTTTTTGTAAGTAATAATCATTTTATGTATTAGGCTGCCATCTTTCCTCTATGTCTCTGGAGGCACTTTTTTCAGTCTTCACTCCATGGCCACACAATTTTCAGTCCCATGAAAAATTCTGGCTTCTGAGGGCTGACATTTTGAAGTTCCCATAGATTTTTGTATTTGGGTGCATGACCATTTATAACTGAGGCTTTTGACTCTACCGCAGAAAGAGAGGGGCATTTGGCTCTCCCATAAGCCCTGCCCAGTTCTGCTTCCTGCTTGTTCCCAAAATGCTTGGAAATAGCCCCCAGACCTTAAACAGATGAAAATACCTGTTTTTATGCAAAATGAATGTTTTCTGTGCGTGCAGGCAGAAAGAACAAACTCAATGGGGAGTTAGGCAATTTCATTCATCTGGGGTGAGATCTTGTGATTTCAAGAGTAATGTTTGGGAAAAGGCAAAGAGGTGAAATTGCCTCAAGTCAGAGTCATGCTTTATAGTTTCTTCCTGGTGGTGTCTGTGGAGATGATTGGGGTGG
This sequence comes from Pteropus vampyrus, assembly GCF_000151845.1. Taxonomy (NCBI): domain Eukaryota; kingdom Metazoa; phylum Chordata; class Mammalia; order Chiroptera; family Pteropodidae; genus Pteropus; species Pteropus vampyrus. The sequence continues at coordinate 33,166 of NW_011889082.1, forward strand.
GTGAGTATGTTGTCTAAGTCAGAATTTTTAAGACTTAAAAAACTCAACCCTGATTTCAGTTTTAAAGGAAAGTTCCACATAGCATTCTGACTTTGTTATGTTTGAAAAAGAATCTGGTTGACTTAAGTTATCTAAAGGGGAAAGCCCAGCTATGAGCTTTTTAGAATAATAGTCATGGATCGGATAAATCCATCATCTCTGACATTTTGCTGGTAAACAAGCTGAAACCTAGAGAGACTGACCTTGTGAGTCAGATTATCTGGTTCCGTTATCTCTGTGTTTCCTTCCTGTGAGTTATCCCTGAGCTTATTTCATTGGTCCAGCCCAGTGTCCATTTGTCATTTAATTTAGAAAAGCTTCATGGGCCCAAGCTTGATGCCTCATTTTGAAGAGTGGTGGCCCCCCAAGCCCAATGTGGAAGACCCCCAAAAGAAAAGTTTTTTTCTGAGGACCAGCAAGAATCAGGGCTGCTGGCTTTGGGTTAGGGTTGAATTTGATCAGGAAAATAGTAGATTTCCTTTTGCCAGTTACCGTGCATGTAGGTTTATGCAGCCCTGTGGGGTTCAACGGAAGGCAGCTCAGCCAGAGTCTCCAGGGGACGATGCCTGAGAGCAGCTAGCTGTGGTAGGATCAGCAACATGCACCCCAGAAATCAGGCTGTTTGTCTGTTTCTTTATGTTCCTTGTGTATTTTTTCTTCTGGAGGTGTTCAGTAAAATTGTTGTAATATTTCAGCCAGCATCAGCTCTACCAGAAGGAACCAAAGAGTTTTAATGAGGCATCAGAACAGCCTTGGAAGTCAATAGGGTGGTAACAGCAGGAAGTAAAAAGAGAGAACCCCAAGGGGAACCACAGAGGAGAGGCAGAGACTCTGGGCCCAATCATCTGTCTCTGCCCGGAGGTTCCTTCCAAGTCTAATTTCAGGAGTTTGGGGTTTTCCAGAGTATGTTACATAAGGTTGGAAAACACTGAGCTGTTAAATATACTTAGATTTCTTCATTTAAACACTTCTGACATCTTTAATGACAAATGTACATTATGAATCTTCAAAGAAAGGCGATTGCCAGCAGTTTCTCACATTTTATCATGGAGTAAGATCTTACTGGCTCTGGCGCTCCAAGGAACATCCTCTGGGCCATGTCACCATGAAGAATTATCATAGGTCCAGCTTCTCATGTGGTTGGCCTTTTCCTTCAAGTGTTTAACCAAGAGCCTACAATGCAGTCCCTTTCCACAAAGAGTTCGGTCCATAAATGTATATTAATTGTATAATTACCGTGTGCCGGAAACTGAGGGATTAACGTGGGTTATCTCAGTTCCTCTGTGAATTCCCACAGCAGCCCTGTCAAGTGGGTGTCATCATTACCTCCACTTGATAAAAGAGGAGACTGGGGCCCATGAAGGATGTTGGGTGGCTTACTCAAGGCCACTAGTAGTAACTGGCAGCATGGAGATGGCCAAACTACTATTTTTAAACATGGCGCCTCCCCAGGGGAAAATTGCCCAGGAATTAAACGCAGTCTAAAGTAAGACAACTCTAAGATTGGTTACTCTTCCCCAGGGGCAGTTATTTATTTACAACATGTGTCCATGTTGATTTTTCCTTGACCTTCTCAAGGGCAGGGACTGTGTCTTACTCACCTTCACATTATCAGTTGCCAACACAAAGCAAGAACTATTTCTTGAATGAATAAAGTAAAGAGATGACTTTACAGCTGATCCTGATGATATGTGTTTTCTAACAGAGGCATTGCCCAAATTCTTTCACCTAGTCACTAGGTATTTGTTGAGCACCTACAATATCATGACTGAAGTCAGGAGTTACTAAACATAATTTGAGTTGCTTTCACCCATTCTGAACCTCAGATGCTCTATGTCATGTGAGAACTAAGTCTGTCTTTCTCAGGCTATACATGGACAACATGAGGCATACACCCCTTTCTTATATGAATTCCTCTGTGGTATAAATTATATCGGTTGCCTGGAGAGAGCAGTACTGTGCTAGTGATTAAAAGTTGGAAGGATAATGCGGCAAATGAAAGAACTGCATGAACCATTAACACTGATAAGGTGTTATCAGAAAGTATCTAATAAATGTGTATTAGAGAAATGGATGCAGACATGCAGGATTGAGTCAGTTGTGGACCCCGAAGCCAGAGAGGCATCGATCACCTTCTTAGCAACTTGTCATTCACTATTTGCTGGACACCTGCCCAGGCCCGTGGTGTGGCCATTTTGTGTTCCTCAGGGGACATTGACTGAAATGTAGGATGCTAACAGTAGAATCCACCTCACCCCCAACAATCTCTGTTCACGCCTTTCCCATGAGAGAGAATATGAATACAGTGGTAAAATAGAAGCCAGGGGTTCAAGTCCTATCTTTGCAGTTTATTAGTCACGTGACCTTAGATAAGTCACCTAATCTTTTTGAGCCTCAGTCTGCTCAACTGTAAAATGGGGATAATAATTTTTTTTATTTAGCATTATTCTCGTTTGTTTAGGTTCTTACAGGTTGCAAAGAGATGATGCAGAGAAATGCACCGTTAGGAAGGACAGGACATTTTCAAAACTGAACTAGCAGCTGCTTCATGGAGGCCTGGGGTACACCCATCTCTGTTAAAGAGATGGCTACAGCTGTAGTGACTGGTCAGCAGAGGGCACCCACTACTCCTTCTGATACTTCTTGTTACCTCCTCGTCACTCTTACAGGTAAAAGGTCTGATTGGGCTGGTCTGTCACTATCCAGAATAGAGCACCCACATTGGGCAATGTCTTTGCTCCAGGCCACCTGACGTCCATAGCTCTCTTTGGCTCTGGCAGGATTCTTTGGTCCTGCCAGTGAAGTGATGGCATTTGAGTAGCAAAGTCATCTGGAGAGAACAGCTAAAGGCCAATTTGGTTTCCAATGTGTATTATTTTCCTAGTGCTGCTCTAGCAAAGTAAAACAAGCTGGGAGGCTTAAGAAACAGAAATTTATTGTTTCACAGTTCTGGAGGCTACATACCTCAAATCAAGTCTGTCCTTGGGTCCATGCTCCCTCTGAACGCTGTAGGGAGAATTCTTCCTTGCTCATTCCAGCTTCTGGTGTTCTCTGGCAGTCCTTGGCAGTCCTTGACTTGCAGATGCATCACTCAAATCTCTGCCTCTGTTATCCCCTGTCTGCCTTCTCAGTGTCTCTGGTCTTCACGTGGTGCTGTCCTCTCTGTGTGTCTCCTTGTGAGGGCACCAGTCATATCACATTAAAGGCTCACCCCACTGCAGTAGGACCACATCTTAACTAACTACTCTACAACGACTATTCCCAACTCAATACTGGAGATTAGGACTTTAGTGGGTATACTTTTGGGGACACAATCTAACTCCTAATAGTTTTATAGACTGCCAGGCATCTACCAAACAGGGCTGTGGTGAGCCTTACATGAAATAATATGCATATAGTGTCTACCATGTTGTCACACAAAATAAAATTATTTTCCTGTGGTTCAGTGGTTCTCAAAGTGTAGTCTCAACAAGCAGCAGCTACAGCCTGGTCCTGGGACTGGTTAGAAAAACACATTCTCAGGGCCCCTGCAGACCTGCCAACTCAGAAACTCTGGGGCTGGGGACCTGCCGCCTGTTTTTAAAGATTCCTCCAAGTGATTCTAACACAAGCTAAAGTTTGAGAGCCATTGGCTTTATTCAGTTCTCTGGTCTGGGCAGCAGTACAGGCTGCTGAAGGAAAGCCCTGGAAAGACCCATCCCAACTGTGAGCCCACCCATAGCTTCCCAGGAAAGCTGAACAGGCCCAGGCCTGGACCTCTTATTCCTTGGGAGCCAGGGATGTCCCTTTAGCTGCACCTCCCTGGCGTCAGGACAGTCCATCCCAGCATGTTGACACCCTCCGTGTTGGGACAGGTGCAGTGTGCTAAGACTATGCCTTTGTGGGAATATTCTCGACCTCATAACCTGGGGCCAGTAGCCCTAAGGACAAGGGCACCACGCCCTTCCACTAGACATCCAGCCAGCTCTGCCTGCTCCTCTCTTTCACTGGCCTCTGCAGAAAGAGTAGGCTGGTCTGATGATTTTAAGGTGATGAAAGTTTTCTTTCTAGGGCAGAGGCTGAGATACAGAGAGGCGAGATGACCTGCCTGGGTTATGCAAAGGTCTATGGCAAGGCCAGGCCTAGAACCCAGTGCCTCTGGCACCTACCAAGAGTTCTTTCCACTG
>NW_011889082.1:40890-48473 GCF_000151845.1 Pteropus vampyrus
ACTTTTGGGGACACAATCTAACTCCTAATAGTTTTATAGACTGCCAGGCATCTACCAAACAGGGCTGTGGTGAGCCTTACATGAAATAATATGCATATAGTGTCTACCATGTTGTCACACAAAATAAAATTATTTTCCTGTGGTTCAGTGGTTCTCAAAGTGTAGTCTCAACAAGCAGCAGCTACAGCCTGGTCCTGGGACTGGTTAGAAAAACACATTCTCAGGGCCCCTGCAGACCTGCCAACTCAGAAACTCTGGGGCTGGGGACCTGCCGCCTGTTTTTAAAGATTCCTCCAGGTGATTCTAACACAAGCTAAAGTTTGAGAGCCATTGGCTTTATTCAGTTCTCTGGTCTGGGCAGCAGTACAGGCTGCTGAAGGAAAGCCCTGGAAAGACCCATCCCAACTGTGAGCCCACCCATAGCTTCCCAGGAAAGCTGAACAGGCCCAGGCCTGGACCTCTTATTCCTTGGGAGCCAGGGATGTCCCTTTAGCTGCACCTCCCTGGCGTCAGGACAGTCCATCCCAGCATGTTGACACCCTCCGTGTTGGGACAGGTGCAGTGTGCTAAGACTATGCCTTTGTGGGAATATTCTCGACCTCATAACCTGGGGCCAGTAGCCCTAAGGACAAGGGCACCACGCCCTTCCACTAGACATCCAGCCAGCTCTGCCTGCTCCTCTCTTTCACTGGCCTCTGCAGAAAGAGTAGGCTGGTCTGATGATTTTAAGGTGATGAAAGTTTTCTTTCTAGGGCAGAGGCTGAGATACAGAGAGGCGAGATGACCTGCCTGGGTTATGCAAAGGTCTATGGCAAGGCCAGGCCTAGAACCCAGTGCCTCTGGCACCTACCAAGAGTTCTTTCCACTGATGCTGCAACTCCCACCCCTGGCATTGCATTCGCTGGTCCTGTGACACCATGAGGCGAATACCTAAACCAACATGGTGGTTCTGAACTAAGCAGTCCCATCATCATAGCCGGAAGTTGACTGAACAGAGGGAGACTGCGCTTTAGCACTAGAGCCCCTGACCGGAGGGACCCAGCCTATCTGTTTCTGCCAGCGCATTCAGTTCTGAGGGCAGGAGGATCTCCGAGGAGTAAACGCAGCAGCCCTCTTCTATTTCTCAACTCTCTCCCTGACAAACGGTGGTCTGTGCCCTCTTGCTCCATTTCACTTCTCCTGAGCACTGAACTTTGAAGTTTAAATCTCCAGGATTTCCCTGTCTGTGGTTGACAAGGCACAAAAATAGGGAGGAAAGCCATGAATCATATGTTTTCCCCTCAGACTACTTCAAACTGGAGGTACAGGAAAAGACAAAATGGTGTCCAGCTCAGGCAGATTGCCGGGGCCGCAGCCCCTGTTCAGTTGCTCGGATGCAAGGCCACCTCTGGAGTGTCCGGAACCTCTCCCACCTCCAGACCTTGCGGGGCCCCTGGTGGCACTGACTCACTGGCTCGGAGTTGCTGCTTCCTGTGGTCAGAGGCCACTCTCACGTGGCCTCTCTTTTCCCTTTCCTGCAGCCCCCCTGAGAGCTAAACATCCAGCTTCTGGTGGGACAGGACACCATTTATGGGCAGGTTTGGGCCTTTCTTCTCTCCTGTTCCCACCCAGGAGAGTGCCAGACCCCTGTGCCAGGCGGAAGCAAGGGCCACTCGTGCAGGCCTGGGCCAAGTGACAGTGGCTCTAAACTCTGGGAGGTTTCCTCCTTCCCTCTGCCTTGAGGAGGTGATATCCTTCCCCCAAAAGCTTCTGAGTCATTAAGCCACCCTTCCTTCCCCCGTCAGCCACAGTACTCAGTCTAAAGTTACATGACATGGGGACGGTGTGTTTTACTTCAGGAATGTGAAATTTTACCTTCATTTCTTTCCTTTCTAATACTCTTCCTTTCTTTAGATCTGAATTTCTTATCTCTGTCATTTTCCTTCTCTCTGAGGAACTTTTGACATTTCCTGCAAGGCAGGTCTGCTGGTAACAAATTCAATTTTTATTTGTCTGAGAAAACCATTTTTTCTCCTTCACCTCTGAAGGATAATTTCAGAGGATGTAGAATTCTGAGTTAGTTTTTTGCTCTCGACACTTTAAATATGTCACTTCGCTTTTCTTGCTTGCATGGTTTCTGAGAAAAAGTTGGGTGTAATTCTTATCTTTGCTCCCCTATAAGTAAGATATTTTTTCCTCTGGCTTCTTTCAAGATTTTTTATTTATCTTTTATTTTCTGCAATTTGAACATGATATGCGTAGGTGTAATTTTTTGTTGTTGTTTTTTGTTTGCTTTGGTTTGGGTTTTGTGTTTGTTTGTATTTATACTGCTTGGTGTTCTCTGACCTTCCTGGATCCGTGGTTTGGTCTTTGACATTAATTTGGTAAAATTCTCAGTTATTATTTCTTCATATATTTCTTCTGTTCCTTTCTCTCTCTCTTCTATTTCTAGTGATTTTTTAAAACTAAAATAGATCTTTTTCCTTTAAAATTTTGCATTGATAGATGAGCTTCCTGTGTGTCCAGCGTGGAAAGGACTGTTGGACTTATCAGCACCATTCCAGCCTCATCTTCCCACACACAGATAGCGTGACCCTCGGCCTTTGCCTGTATGAATGCAGTGCAGGCATCCAGTGTGATCTCCACTGCCCCGAGGAGACATGCTTAAGCTTATCTCCAAGTCCAGTTCTTGGCCTCATGGGAAACCAGCCACTCCCCAGATTTCAGCGAACTCCCTGGCATTGCTACTTCATGCTTCTGCCTGTGCTCTTGTGTCCATACCTGCTGCTTGGGTTCTTGTGTCAGTTCAGAAGCAAAGCCAAGCACTTTCTTTGGTTCTCACAAAACATCTCACAAAACATTCAAACCACTGCAGCTAAGGTGTGCACACTAAAGGTGTTTAGGAGTGAAGTATACTGGTATCGGCAACTTACTTAGAAATACATCAAAAAATAAGATGAATTGATGGATGAATAGAAGGATGCATAGATGATTAGGTATGGAATAAATATAGTAAAATGTTAATTGGAAAAATCTAAGTAGTGGGTATATGAGCGATTGCTGTTTAATTTTTCAACTTCTCTGTATATGTGAAAATTTTCATAATCAAATTCAGAAGGTGGCATCCACTACACCAAGCATTTTGTGATTTTTGTAACAAATGAAGATGGAAGGGGTTGAAAGAAAGGCATGGCAGGCACTCCCTTTTGATAGTCACGGAGAGATGGATAGATATCTGACCAGGGCTGCTAGTCCCCACATTCTCAGCATTCTGCCACCTCAGGTACAGGAGGGAGATATGCCCTGGGGATGTTTGCTATTGACTAGTGTTTGGCCCCAAACCCCTGTTGACCTGGGCTGGAGCTCATGGGGGCACCAAGCACTAACTTTATAACTGTGAGCTAAGGCTTCACCTCTGTCCCTAAGGCTCATACCCTAATCTTGCGCCTAGAGGACTCACCACCTGAGAACAGGAGAAACAGGGAAAGAAAACCCAAAAGAAAAGAGAATGATCCTCCCTAAGGCCTTGAGCAAAACTGGACTAAACACTCCCAGGCTTTTCCAGGACCTGGCCCAGGGCCACCATGCCACTTCAACTTCTTGGAAAAAGAGACCCGAAAAGCCATTACCCTTCCCTTTTCCCATAGAATAACATGCCCTTCTTCTGAGAACCCCCTATCCCGGCTCCATGAGGTATATGTGGGAGTTCTCATGTTCTTACAGAAACTGCCCTTCTGGCTTGGTTGGTTGGTCCAAGAGCAGATACCTGATGAGGGGAGTGCCAAAGTCACCTGACACCCTGGTCCTTCTTTCCCCTGAGGCCTAGCCCAGCCCCCACCCCCACCCCCACCCCCACCTGCCAAGGTTTGACTATAGGCCTTTCTTTTGATTACTTCAGCTACTCCATTATTCTCTCAACTGATTCCCCTTTTGCTTAAGGTAATTCAAGGTGGGTGTCTGACATAGAAGGCCAGGATCCCAGGGAACAGAATTCCTGAAGTAGGACCCTCAACAGAGGCCCCCACACAGAGGGATGGGGTTTCAACCTGTCATCACTGAGAGCCTTGCCTTTTAGAACTGTGTCCTGAAATGATTTTGCCTTGATCCACGTCAGCTGATCCCTTTCTTCTCCTCACCCCCAAGGGGCCCTGGAAGGGGAACTTTGCATGCTCCCTACTGGCAGGAGGATGAAGGACAATGGTAAGTCCATGACTAGGAGTTCAACCCCAGGATGCAATCAGAGATGTGCACACATATTGAACTACAACAGATTTAGGGATGCAAGACTCACAGCTGTAAAAAAAATAGAAATAATCTAAATGTCTAATAATGGTTAAAAGAATTATAGTCCAGTCATACAATAAGGTGCTTTGCGTCTGTTAAAAATGTTTTTAAAAATATACATAAAGACATGGGAAAGCACTTGATGTAATATGTGAAAATCAAGATATAAAATTTAATGTACTTTATAATCTTGATTTATCAAATTATATTATGTATATATAATCAAATGGCCAAAATAAACCACGCGAAAATAATTTTATTTTCTTCATTAAGTTTTCTGTATTTTCTAAGTTGTTTATGATCAGTCTTTTATTTTTAATTCTGGTATTGTTTTAGCATATTATTTTGTATTAAGTTAGAATAATTTTTCCTATAGAAAAATTGGATTTCTTTCTCTGCTGTTTGCTCTTGGCCTTTACCAGACAGCAATATGACCAGCAGGAACTGTGAGGCCCCATTTTTTGCCATGTGATTCTCCCCAGAGCACCTGTTCTCATGTCACCTGTGTCCCTGTACCCAGCCTTTCTCATGAGCCTATTTATACTCCCAAAACTACCTCAGGCAACTTAGCTCTCGTTCTGGCTCAGGAAGGGAGCTCACAGATTCCTGGGTCCTGCAGATGTGACAACAGCATTGAAAGAGCTTGTGTCCGATATCCAGGACAGACCTTTGCCTAAAGTCATGACTGTGGCTACACAGGCAGCACAAAGGACCCAGGGTCCAGGAGCTGGGGTTCTTGGCTTCCCAGCTGCTGTCTGACTATGTGAGCGTGGGCAAGCCTCTCTCTGAGGCTATCTGCCAGCTGCTCATAGGTGCAAACCATGATACCAGGGAAACACACAGTCTCAGAACACTCTCCTGACCAAAGCTGTATTCTGTTCATTCCACAGAGTGTAACTAATAACAAAAAGCAAATCCTTGCCAAATACAAGACACAGTTGCAAGTGCTTCAAGTATATTAACTCATTTCACCTTCAAAACAACCCTGTGAGAGGTAGGTTCTGTTGTCATCTTCATCATCATCATCATCTCTTTTTTGTAGATGAGGAAGCTGAGGCACAGGGAGGCCCAGTAACTGCCCAAGAGCACACAGAAAGGACAGAGATTCAAACCCAGCTTACTGGCCATTGGATCTAGGCCATTAGCTGCTCTGCTCTTCTGCTTCTCAGGGATGTGACTTCAGCTCACTCTTTTCTTTCATTCCAAACTTGTGCAGAGGGGATCAACCACAGTGACTCAACAGCAAAACTGCAAAGTCAGTGAAGCCCATCCACCTTGCACTCCAGCAGCCCAAAGTCAGCCTCTGGGACCCCTACCCTACAATTCTCCCTCCTCCCCAAATATGCAAGGATGGCAGAGGCCCTCCCCCTGCCACTCAGACTGCCTGAGATGTCAGTGGGCTATGGGGTCTTATCCACTTGGGCCCCATATTTTTAAGTAAGAAAGCACTGCTTTCCTGGTTTGGTGAAAAAGATGAAATATTACACCTATCACTTAATGAACACCCTCTACACACACACACACACACACACACAAATTAATTCATTTGGTTTCAAAACAACCCAGTCTTATTACTAGTCTCATTTTACAGATGAGGACAATGAGGCTTAGGGAGTTTTTATAACTTGCCTATAGGCCCACAACTTGAAAAGGAACAGGAAAATACTGCACAAATATATGTATGCTCTCCCCACCCTCTCTTCCCACATCTGGTCACCTCACCTCCCTGACTCTCTCATCACCATCTAATTTGTGAAAAGAACCTTTAATAACACTTACTCAAATCAAGTATTTGGGGTTTTCATACCTTCTTTTCAAATTTGATTGCAGGTTACCTTGAATTTTCCATGACTCTAGTTCTATGAAATCATAAGTTCAACCATCATCCCCAACCTAAATTAGTCTTTTGGAGTGGTTGAGAGAGAGGTGAGGTAATATATGTACAAATGATTTTGAAAGCATCAAATCATCTACCAATTCTAGGCCTTTTTTTTTTTTTTTTTTGCCTTCATCTTTATTAATAGCACGTAGCACAGCTTCCAAGTTGTGTGAAGGAGCAGCTTGTGAAGCCCCAGAACAGAATCGATTTCATCCAAACCTAATATATTCTATTCAACCTAAAAATCACAAAGGTAACTGGAAACAGCTCTATAAACACCATAGTTCCAACACTAACACAGACTGAGATAAAAGAAAGCGTTCACCCACAGTCCACCCCCAAACTGAAGGGCTTTCCTTTCCAGGAGCGTCCTCTGAGTCTTTTCTGTATATAATGAATATGTATAGGTATAATAGTATGAGACTAAGTGTTTGACATCTGCTTTTATTCATTTATATTCTACCATATACACAATCACATAATGATAAAATATAATTTCTTTGATAAAGAAACATTATTATTCTAAAAGTAACAAATTCTTATTGTCAAAAACTTAAACAATGCAAAAAGAATAAGGAAGAAAATTTAAATCAATACTAATTTCAGAACCCAGACATAACTTCTGCTACCTTTTTGTTTTATTACCTTCTAGACTCTTTCATTTGCATATATTTTAAAGTATAATTGGTCATCATACTATATATACTGTTTTGTATGTATAATTTTTCATTCGCCATTATATAAAGAAATATTTTCTTATGTCTTAATGATAATTTTAATTGTTACATTACTTTTCTCCCACTTTTACTGAGACATTATTGACACATAATATATGTAAATTTAAGGTAAACAGTGTAATCATTAGATACATGTACATATTATTGCAAAATGTTATCACAATAAGGTTAGTTAACATCTCTATTTCTTCACATAATTATGATTTGTATGTGTGTGTATGGTGATAACGTTTAAGATCTAGTCTCTTAAAAACTTTCAAGTATATAATGCTATATTGATATTTATAGTCACCTTGATGTGCATTAAATCCTCTGATCTTATTTATCTTATAACTTGGAATTTGTACCCTTTGACCAACATCTCCTCCACTCTCCAGCCCCTGGCAACCACTGTTCTATTCTCTATTTCTATGAGTTTGGCTTATTTATTTACTTACTTACTTATTTATTTTTTATTTTTCTTCCTATTTCAAAATTTTGTTTTATTTATTATTTTTTAAGGGAATTTTCTTAACCTTTTTTTTTTATGGTGGCATTGGTTAATGAAATCTAGTAAGTTTCAGGTGTATAATTTAGCAGTAAGGCATATATATACATATATATACACATACATATATATATTGCATTGTGTGTTCGCCACCTGTAGTTAGATTTCTTTCTGTCACCACATATTTGACCCCTTTTACTCCATCTACCTTTCCCCT
>NW_011889082.1:49613-65276 GCF_000151845.1 Pteropus vampyrus
ATTTACTTACTTATTTATTTTTTATTTTTCTTCCTATTTCAAAATTTTGTTTTATTTTATTATTTTTTAAGGGAATGTTCTTAACCTTTTTTTTTATGGTGGCATTGGTTAATGAAATCTAGTAAGTTTCAGGTGTATAATTTAGTAGTAAGGCATATATATACATATATATACACATACATATATATATTGCATTGTGTGTTCGCCACCTGTAGTTAGATGAGTTTGGCTTTTTCAGAGTCCACTTATAAGTGAGAACATGCAGTTTTTGTCTTTCTCTGTCTGACGTATTTCATGTAGCCTAATGTCCTCAAGGTCCATCCATGTTGTCATAAAAGGCAGATTTCCTCTTTTTTTATGGCCGAATGATATTCCATTGTGTACGTGCGTGCGTGTGTGTGTGTGTGTGTGTGTGTGTGTGTATAATCACAATGATTGCATTACTTTTGATCCAGCAATTATACCATAATTTACTATCTCATTATTGAGTGGTTAACCAGTTGAATTACAATAAACATCTTCATGAATATAGGATTTTTTCCTCATAGTAATTTTTTCCCAACTCCCAGGAGAAATATTATTGGGTCAAAGGTTAGATCCCCTATTGTATCTGAAGCAGCCTGACATCTTTCAGCTTATTCATTTTAACATCGTATCACTGCACTGGAACTCAGCATCAACACACACATTAGGCACCAACAGTTGCAAGGAACCCTACGGAGCACTTGCTATCTGAAGTTCAGAACTAAGGCTCTGGGAATACAGAGGTTCATATTAAAACACATACCTTTTCTGTCCAGTGGTCACTCTCTTCCAGTAAATAAGCCCACCTCCTGGTAAGGAGGATGCTAAAATTTCCTGGATATGGAAATATTGGTTTCTTCCCCCAAAATATATCTCTACCACTCTTGGTGAAGGCCTATAATTTTGACAGCTTTAATCATTTAGTTTAAAATTTTTAGATATGTTCAATGTAAGTAGCCCTGGGCAGTGTAGCTCAGGAAAACTGCTATCAATCTCTTCAACTCTAGTATAAATAAGCTTTCAATTTTTTTCTTAACAGTGGGCTTTGATGGGTGAGGGAAAGAGTGATGCAACCTTATGTGGGAGGAATTTTGTTTCCTAGTGAGGAGTTGTGTTTGCTTAATAGTGTTTCTTCAGTTAGCCCCCTTTCCTGCGCTGGGCAAACAGGGCTGTCCACTGATGTCGAATGTTAGCAGAGGCTAGAACATAACAATTTTCACTCGGAAATACTGTTTCTTTTTTAAAATGGCCTCAGACAAAAAAATAAAAATCTATGAGGAAACTTCAACTTCATTGGTCAATGAAATATATATTAAAACAACAGTAAGGCAACAAATTTTAACAATTACCAAAATGATACTTTATTACTAGTTAAAATATACAATATTAGGAATATGTATTCCGGTGGTCAATTTGGCAATATCTACCAAAGTTTTTTTAAATGGGCATAGACAACAGAAATGTTTTACAAGGCTGTCCATTGCAATGTTATTTATAAAAGTAAAAAAAAAAAAAAATTGGAATGATCAAAATACCTAATAAAAGATTTCAAGTAAAGTATAATAGATCTACATTACTGGACTAGTACTCAGTCTCAAAAATGATGTAGTTAAATACTGTCGATACAAAAAAAAAAAAATGCCCATACTGTGTTGTTAGGTAAAAGGTACAAATTATAGAGTAGAATGACTCATTTTTGTTAAAAAGGGGGGCACATATATGTCTGGAAAGGTATAACTAATGTGCTATGTTTTGATGATGAGTAAGTATGGCTTCTGTGGTAAGAAAATTATATTTTAAAATTATTTCTTGAAGGCTCTGAGAATCTCTGCTTGGCTTCCAAAGAGGAGGTATGCCCTTGAACTTCCCCTGGTCCTTACAGAATTTGCCAGCAATGAGACTTGATACGCCGCTGCACCCAGCCAGGAAGGGCGACCTGTGCCAGCCCCGAAGGAGGTCATCCGGGCACTGCGCTCTCTCCACAGCTCAGCACCGCCTCGTATTCTCAACACTGAGTAGAATAGGCTTTGCCGCACAGTTCTTATCACTTTCATTTTCTTACCTTGGTTAAAACAACTGTAGTCTTAAAGGGAACTTGCAAGGAATGAAAATAGGAAATTGGCTTTCCTGTGGTTTGGTCGTAAAAATGTGGTAGCGATGGAAAGGCAACCCTCAGAATTTGCTGGGTCCCAGATTATGGCACCACGAATTTTTAAGTCATTGGGGGAGCATTCACAGAGACTCCTCCCTGTCTTTAAATTCTGCCGCAGCTGCAGCAAAGTGTAAGTGCACCTTACAAATGCGACTGTTCTAACTGTATGTCTGTCTAACGGGATGTTTCAACTGACATTAGCCCAAGATAAGCAGGGTTTTGGTTCTCTTCCTAAGGGCACTGAATTTCTCACTGGCTTTCCTATTGTATTTCATTGGATTGTCACATACTGTCTTGGTTGGGGTCCCTGGCACAAGTCCCTTTATAGGGCCTGAGATCCATCTCATGGTCTCAACAGGCAAATACCCCTTTGTAACAAGAACTGGTTGTGGTGATGGGCCTGTGCCCTGATCAAATGAACACTGTTGGCCTTAATGATTAAGGTAGGCGATGATCCTTAATACAGGCGTTTGGGCTTAGGCGCCAATGCTATATGTGAAATGAAAAGTGCGATTGTCTTTTAGCTCTATATTTTTAAAGGGTTCGTGGTTGGCTTGTGTCTAGTTGAGCAGTTTCTCAACATCTGGCCACTTGGGGGAACAGAGAGTACATATATCCAATTGGCCCCATAAAAAGAGGGGGCCAAGAGCCATCTCCCCAGGGTGTCCTGGGCAAGTGGAATGAGCAGTGTCTGCCTGACGCTGATGTTCCGCCTACTCAGATCCTTGGACCTTGGAGCTTCGTCCCTTCTCCAGGATCAGTACTCGTGATCTCTGTCTGCGCTGGGGAGATACTGTACCCTCGTTGCCCACTGGCTCAGTATCTCTGTCTCTTTTTTCTGCCAGGTCTGCAGAGACCCAACCTTGTGTGTCTGAGTTTCCAGTTAACTGTTCACCCCTTAGAGCGAAATGAACCTGCTTTTAGTGCCATCCCTGGAACAAGACAAATAGGTTATTAATCAAGACCGACCCACATGCCTCCTACTTCCTTCTTAAATGCCTCCAAAAAGAAGTAAAAAATCAGCAAGTAAATTGTGAAAACTCAGTCATGTACCCTAAGTAGAAACAGGCTAGAATATGTTTCCTTAAATGTCCCTTTTTTACTCAAATTCAGCACAACATAAGGCCAGTCATGATATTCTGGGATAATACTTTGAATTATTTACTGATTTTTCTCCTCCCTGGTAGTTTATTTCTTCTTGGATTTTACACACAGAGACATCTACACTATTGTGTGTTCGTGTCTCTCAAGGTATACAGAAACATCCCAACAGAGAGCACAGCTTCTCATCAAGTCCCCACCTTCCCCCAGACTAGAAAAAAGACCCCCTGACCTAAAATGGGGGCCAAATGACAGAAAGCGAAATGATAAGGTTGGTGGGTTCCAGCTGGGGCCCTGGGCTCTGCTTCTTGGGCAAGACCTCAGAGAAGGGAGCACTGGAGGGATCGCTAAGGGTCTTTGAATATTTCCCAGCAGCACAAGGAAACAGAAAGACGCCTGTGCCCCACAGTTGACAGACTGGGAGCAGAAACATCCCCCAACCGAAGGTGCCAGGAAGGTGAGAACCCAAGTGTCTCAGCAGGCAAAGACTAACAACGGTGGGCCCCTACAGAGCCCCTGTGTAATGAGGTTTATTTCTAGTACTCCCGAGAAATGGGCACTGGACATAGAAATTGAGAAACTGAAAAATAAAGCAAATGACATTTCTCGTTTCCTGAGCCTGGCCCTGACATGCCCTGCACCACACGACCTCTTCCCCGACGTGAGCAGATTGCCCCAGGGTCACAGGCAGTCCCGCAGAGAGCTGAGGAAGGAGGGTACTGGAATGAAGAACAAATTCCAGTTGCGCAGGCTTCCTGTGAACATGATTTAGAATGTTCCTCTTCCTGTTGCTCTAGCCAAGCAGGACTCATGCTTTGGAATCAGTATCTCAGGCAGAATGGTTCTCTCTTGCCCACACCTACGGAAGTAGAGCCCCACACTCTCTCTCTCCCCCTTAGGGCAGAGGCTATTGTCCCATAAGTAGTAATAAGGTCTGAACACCAGAAAAATGCCTTGACTTTTTGGTCTTGCTTGTGGCTATTTGTTCCTTGGTATTTATAACCACATTTGCACACACCCGCACATACATTCAGAAAGTGATCATCAATGATGTCATCTGAGAAGTCTAAAGTGTACATACTAAGAGCATTTAAAAGAAAATGTGGACCAAAGGTATAGAAATTGTCCTGGCAACTTCCATGGCCCCTGGAGGGAGGACATGTGACCTGTCACTAGTTAAATGATCAACAAATGGTTCCAAGGTTCATTCATCCACTCATTCATTCTCTCTTTATTAGTGCCCACAGTTGGCCAGACATTGGACGTCAAGATGAATAGACGAGAGCTCCTGCACTCACTCAGCACCCAGGCAGTAAACTTCACACCTAAAGTACTAACAGTAGCATTTATCCCATATGTAAGTGCTATCTTTATAAACTTAATTTAAGCTTATGAGGTGACTAGGAAAGCTCTATTAGGGTTCTAATCCTGGTATTGAAATATGTACCAGAGAGATCTGTCTTTCCAAGACATATCTAAGACCATGTGTGACAAATACACATTTGGTCTTTTTCCCTGGTTCCTGCCACATAGCTCCTAAAACACTTGGGATCTACAGAGGCATAAGAGTCTCAGAGAGGACAGCGCTCCCAGAGGGGACAGCACTCCTAGGGAGGGCATGGAAGCTCCACATCCTTTCTCTCATACCTCGCCCTATGTATCTCTTCCATTTGGCTGTTCCTGAGTTGTATCTTTTATTTAAAAAAAAAGAAATAATAAATGTAAGTAAAATGTTTTCCTGAGGACTGTGAGCTATTCTAGTGAATTATCAAACCTGAGGAGAGGGTCATGGGAGTCCCTAGTTTATAGCCAGTTGGTCAGAAGTACAGGTGGCAACCTGCGCTTGTGATTGGTATCTGAAGTGGAGACAGTGTTGTGGGACTGAGCCCTTAACCTGTAGGGTCTCTGCTAACTCTAGGTGGCTAGCGTTAGAACTGAATTGAATTGTTGGGCACCCCATCGGTGGCCAGAAAGCTGCAGAATTTGCTGGTGTTGGGAAAAACACTACAGATTTGGTTAGAAGTATTGTGAAAACAGCTCACCATGTTTAGATCTAGCTAAATCTGTATCTTTACTTATGATCGACTCGAATAGCTATAAATGTAGCTGTGTAGACTGGCAAGTGCCTGATAAATAATCACTCAATAAATGATATTGCCTCTCTGTACTGAGCATCAACTATGTGCCAGGCTAAGTGAATTAACACTTCAGTAAGTGTTAGTTCATGAAGAATTAATTCTTCATTAAGGTAAGAAACAACATAAGGCTTTGAAATAGTTATAAGTCAGGATAGTGAATACCAAGCAAATGTGCATCCTCTTACCTCTTTCCCATCCCATGGCAGACATTGCTAATCAACTACAGGTCTCATTTCCATTGAGCCTGAACTTTGCCTCAGAATCCTTCTCTCACTAAAACATACAACCTACTCACCATTCGTACATCAGGATAAATATACCGGGAATCTGGAGATTCTTTCTTATTTTGTCTCAAGGTCAAGGGCACATGACTTTAACAAAAGTCATTAAATGCCTCTGAGCATGTGTCTATTCATCTATTAAATGAAGATCATACCATCCCCTTAACTACACCTATACAGCTCTTAGGAGGTTTAAATGTGAGGAGTGGGAAACGCTTGAAAGATTAAAAGAGCGAGGCACTCCCAAGAGGGTAGTAAGAGCTCCCAGAATTTACATAAACAAAAATAGCATCTTTGCCAGATGACAAAACTCCATTAAGGCCTATTTAGAACAGAAAAGATACTGTTTCTGAAAGACTTCCTTCTTACTAAATAAGGAAAAGGAAAAGAGAAGAAGCAAGATGAAAACCAAACAAGGAAAGAGGGAGGACACGACTCGGAGGCACAGGCTTAGATTCAAGTGCCAAATCTGCCTCTTGTCAGACGCGAAATCGGAATTGCTTACTGAGCTTCTCTGGTCCTCATGTTCCTTACCCATTGAGTGGAGGAGACAATGTTCATTTCTCAGGATTATTGGAAGTATGAAATGAGTTCATGTCTGTGAGTGGGCCTAGCTCACAGTAGGGACTTGGTGAACTCCCAGTCTTGGTGAATAGAAAAAAAAACACAATTTGGAGCCAGCCTCGTCCCACGCAGTGTAGAGAATATAGGTTTTGCTTCGTTTCCTACCCCCATTCTCTTCTTCCTTCCCTCCCCACCTCCCATTTCCCTTCCCCTCCCTCTCTCTTTCCTTCCCTCCCTTCCTTCCAACTTTTGCTGACTGCACCTACTTGATGCTGAGCAGGGAGAGTCTGCACAATGTTGAACATTTCTCTGATCTCAAGGCCACCATGAGGGCTCAGTGGGCCATTTTGCATGACACGCTTTGAACAGTTCCCAGTATCCCTATTGCCCCACAATTTTACCCCTTTTAAGCTTTTGAGTCTCTCTTTAGGGAACTTAGCTTACAATTCTGACTCTGGAGGCAGCTGTGGGCTAGAAGAATGAGTTCTAACGAGTGGTGACATGTGGGCACCGTGTGTGGCAAGCACAGAGAATGGGGGCGGGGGATGAAGTGAGTCCAATCTTTTAGGTATTCCAGGAGCTCTGAGATATCTTGTGTGGGTCCCTTTCATCCCTTTTGTGCCAGTTCAATGTGAACTTACCCTCCTGGGAGCTCTTGTAGTGCTTTATCTGTTCCTCTCATTGTCACTTCTCAGCCTTTGGATACATAATGTAATCACATTTATGCACAATGCTTTGTCTCTCACCACCTTTACTTCCCTTTTCTGGGTTCCAGGTACTTAGAATCCTTCAAAACATACTCTGTCCTGCCTGTAGAAAGCTCATGGTCACCCTTCCTGCCCTAATCAGATCTGGGGCCCTTCATTGTTCCCCTGATGAGTTCCACTTACCATCTTAGGACAAGGGCCTTCACTCACTTGTCTCTTTCCTGTTCTGGGCTGTACATTTTGTCAGGGCATGGACTTTTCTTGGGTCCTGCTGTTTCCTGGCCACCAAAAACAGAGTCTGGAATGTAGGAGGTACTCAAATACCTCAAAGGGGACCTATACCTTTTAACTTTTTACCCTCTATTACACAGTTTATAGTGCATAGCCTAGTGCTAGGTGCTCAATAAATGCTTGGTGAATGAATGAGTGAGGGAATGAATGAATTAATGGCTTGTAAATTGGGCAGGGATCTCAGTCAAGGCTACAAATAACAAGGGGTGATGTGCCAAATATTTTCTAGATCCTTTCCAGATCTATTCTCCACCTTTTCCCATCCTTCCTATCCTTCCTGATACCTTAGAAAGTTGATCCTTATAAAATTGTATCAACAGGTTCCCTTGCCCTCTAATTGGGTTCAGTCAATGGGAAGCACTAGCGAATTAGAGGGAAGAACAAGAGAGAAACCTCTGTAGAGTTGGTCTTCCTTATTTGCAGATTCTGTACTTGCAACTTTGCCTACTTGCTAAAATCTGTTTGTAACCCTCAAGTCAATACTTATGGTGCTTTCATGGTTGTTCACAGACACGAACAGGGTGGTAAAAAAGTTTAGTCACCCAATGTGCCCATTCCCAGCTGAGGTCAAATGAGGCAGTGTGCTGCCTTCTTGTTCTAGCTCTCACACTGTAAACAAGTGTCATCTTCACAGTCCACTTAGTGCTATGTTCTCTGTGTTTTCGTGCTGTTCGTTGGTGACTTCACTGTTTGAAATGGCCCCCAAGTGTAATGCTGAGACCCTATCTAGTGTTCCTTACAGAGGAAATTTGTGTGTTAGATAAGCTTCATTCAGGCATGAGTTATAGTGCTCGTGGCCATGAGTTCCAATGTTAACTAATCAATAGTATATATTAAATAAAATGTCTTAAACAGAAACACACATGAAACAGGGTCATGTATTGACCAGTTGATGACAATGTGGCCAGAGGCTTGCAGGAACCTAACCCCGTATGTTCCCTAGGAGCAACGGTTCAGTATTCACTAATTCAGTGTTTACAGCGACTTTATAGAACGTTAACTGCCTCGAATAACAATAATCGATTGTATTTATCCCCCATGCAGACTCCTTCCTGCTGGGTCGTCATGAGGATGACTCTGTCCTTCTGCCAACAGACATAGCTCCTATGGGGAAGTTTCTTTGAAGCTGTAGCTACTGCCTCAGATTTCTGGTAGCAGCTCCCTTTCCTTGTCCCTTTAGGTGACTGGGGTGGTAACAGGTCCCATGGATGCTAGTCCTGGGGTACTCCACCATTCCTTGTTAATTTCTCTGCATCCTGCTCACATTTTTGTAGACATTCCTTTATTAAACTCCCTTATGATCCCCATTTAAACATGCCATCTGTTTCCTGCCAGAATCCTGATGAATATTAACAGTTTATGCAAAACCCAGCTGTTTTCTTTCTAGCACCTGAATACCAACAGAAGCATGGCCCCCCTCCAGTCCTGAGTGGGTCTTCACCCACAGCATCTCCTTTCTCTCCACCGTCAGCCCAACTGGAAGATAGATAGTCCAAACTCTAGGGCAGTGCTACTCTGTGTGGTCCCCTGACCAGCAGCAGGGGCACGCTTGGGAGCTTGTTAAAAATACCAATTGCTAGGCAACCTAGATCCATTGAATTGCAACTCTGGAGCAGGACCCTGGAATCTGTGCTTTAATAAGCCCTCCAGGTAATTCTTATGCACAATAAGTTTGAGAATCACTTCCCAGAAAACTAGGGGTTGGGGGACTGGGGTGGAGGAGGGCAGAACCTCCTTGCCTGGGCCTCTAACTCCCAACTACTTTGACTTTCCATGGCTTCCTGGCCCTTGCTTCTCAAGGCTGAAGCACATTTAGGAACACACACAAGCTGGAGAGCAGAAGCCGCCGAACCCCATACTGGAGGCTATTTCTTAACCAGCAGAGCATGATTCCTTACAGAACAAGTATAACTTTTCAGAGCTCAGCACTGACACCCCAGGCATCTCTGACCACAATCGTGGGGCAAGAGGGATGACAAGTGAAGTGGTAAAGGACATCAGGACGTGCTACTCCAAATTCGCCACTTTGGTGCATTGATTATTTTGAGCTGAAAGCAATTGAGAAACAGCAGAGGTCAGGAGAGCTCTCTGCCCCTCCTTAAAGTGGGGCATAAATTTCCCTTTGCGAAGGTGGCATAAACTTTCCCTCACCTTTTGTATCAGGATGAGGAGAGTAACCCTTATAGGGTAGATGGAAAGCCAGCACCAAGATAAATCTGCAGAGACCTTACTAAAATAACCCCTATCTTCTGTCTTCCATTGGTTTCCACCATATATTTATTTCCTATTCTCAGACAGCTTATCTCCCCTAGAAACCCAAACCCCATTTTCTTTGTCTAGTCACTTCACTATCATCCTTTGCTAAAATATATCATCTCCTAACTCTAACTGCTTCTTTGGGTTTTCACCTCTTTTTTGTGACACCTCTGTGCATGTAAAAATAAATTTCACACCACTTTTCTCCTGTCGATCTTTCTTTTGTCAGTTTAGTTCACAGGTCCCACGACTAAACCTAAGAAAATAGAGGAAAAGTGTGCCCCGCCTCCACCCCACTCCACATCGACACATGGGATGGCTCTGTAGCTTTGAAAGAGGAAAGGAGCTCCATCCCACTTATAAAAACATGCCTCAGTGTGGTGAATAGAATCTCTTCTGTTGCTGTTTTTAATTTTTCTATAATCTCCCTTATTTCAAAATGCAGATTTAAGGCAGCTTATTAAGATACAGATACTACAAGGTTAAAAAAATAAAAGGGTATCCTTGGGGTTTTTAAGTTGTTCATTTAAAATATTATTAAAATGGTTGGCTTCTTTGCTCAAGTGGTAGCAACCAAAGATCCCAGTGACTGAACACATAAGACTCTGCTGCTTATCTGTGCTGCAAATAACAGCATCTAAAGTGAAGACTTAAAACCTTCATGACTACTACATTATCCTTAGGATCCCACGTTCTCTATAACATCCTTGGTTATTAAATTTAAAAAAAAAACATATTTGTCCCAGAAACTTAATTAACATGTTACAACTAAATATGTGCCACTTAGATAAATGTCATTGCTCTAAACATCTATCTGATCTGGGATTTCTTTTTTATTTTGAAATGGGAACTTTTCTGTTTAAAAGGTCATAAGAAAGTAAAAAGTGTTTCTGTAAAGAAATGAGATTATTTTTTAACAACACAAATGCCTTCCTGACTCACATTGAAATCGAAATCTCCCCAATTTGTAGACTACTTCAAGCCATTTGTTAAACAATATTCCTTTTCAAATACTTTTAGATGTAGTATTATAACTTTTTCTCAATTTTTTTTGCTGCGAAATAAATTTTGGGGTGTGTGTGTGTGTGTTTGTGTGTGTGTGTGTGTGTGAAGAGAAAAGGCATTCTTTATTTTCTTAGTTTAATGATTCATAGTCACAATGTCTAGTACTCCACTGCCAGGATATTGATATTGTAACTCCTGCTGCCGTTGACTTAAAACAGGACTGATTTTGAATAAGAATGAAAGTGGGTTGACTACAAAAGGAAACTTAAAAAAATCCTCTGAAATGGCTATGTGCAGCTTAACTCATCCTCAGAGAGCATCACGCTGTGTAAGGCTCAAAAGACCTGAGGTCTTGTCTCACCCTGCCCACTACCATAAGTTTTCTGTGTACATATGCTTCCTTTCTCAATCTTATTTGCATGCTCTTTTTCTTTTTCTGACCCACAAGAAAGAAAATTGTATTTATAATAACTCTTTAAATAATGTAATTTATTCGTTTCTAGCATGCCAGAATAAATTAAGAGAACATTTATCTGGAAAAAAAAGAAAAAATAGATAAGCACAGAAACAAGTGAAGGAAAAACCATAGAAGAAAAATGAAATGTGGCCCAGGAGTAAGATTATACAAAATACATGCCATAGGTGCTGCATAATTGCTAAAGGGGAGCCTCAAATTTGGTGCTGATTTATTCCAAAATCCCACAGGGATCTTTGAGGCCCCTCAGGAGACATCTCAGCATGCCGGTATCAAGCAAAGCCAGAAGGCTACGGTTGCTTTACTTGGGGGTAACGATTACCCTGACTTTGGGTGTAGTATTTGTTATCATTGTTCACAGGACTGCAGAGTTCCAACTCAGCACATTAGAATCATTTGGGCAACATTCCAAAATGGTACAATTGTCTGGGCACCTCCCAGATTAACCGAATGTAAACCTCTGGGATCAGGCCCAGGAATTGATATGTTTTCTTAAATGCTTCAGCTAATTCTTACATACAGCTGAGTAGAGACCCACTGACAACTGGATCTACTCTAAGGATTACAAACCCAAGTGTCACCTGAGAAACCTGTTAAATGTTCAGATTACCCAGCCACTCTCTTTCTCTTTCTCCTAATTCTCCAACCTCCTTCTCAGAAAGCCAGAAAATTCTATATTTAAAGAAGAACCCCAGGATATTCTGATGCAGCCCATCCATGATACCACTAGTCTACAAAGCTTAAAGGGGGAAAGAGTTGGACTGTAGTCTATTCAGGCAACAGCAGGCTGTGTGATCTTGGGCCTATTACTTAAGCCCTCTGGTTTTGTTTTCTCATTGATAAAATTTCCAACTGACTCAAAACTAAAATGAGAGCTCCACCAAGCTAAGGACTGGGGGCTATGAATTTTTGTATTCCTAGTACCTAGATCAATACCTGGCACATAGTAGACACTCAACTAAATTGAAAATGAGCTCATATTTGGGAAAGCAGATTAGAAAGGATTAAGTATATCTATGGTCACCAAGTATGCATTTTTATTTGGTGTGTGTGCACAAGTGGGGTTGGATTGAAATCCACAAACCCACAATGAACATCCTGGGTCTCTAGATTCCTTCATTTCAAGCCTATGTGTGAGTTTGGGGCATGGGTAGAGAAGCGATCTTTGGTATGGTTTTGTCTATCTTATGTCAAAATGTGGGTGGGTCTATACATATTCCATCCGTCAGATGATCAAGTTTGCCACTGTCAGCATAGGTACTTCTGCAAGAACTTAACATGCCACATATGTTACAACAGAATAATTTGTTTTTATAGGACATGTGGCTCTGAATAAACTTGTTATGACAGCATGGGTTTTCTTTGCCAAGTATAATAGGACAATTTATTGAAGAGTGGATATTTTTTGGTGATCTGAGAGAGTGTCTACAAATATCACCTTCAGGGACCAAACCATGACCTTGTTTATGTAAAATGCCCAATTAGTGTACACAAAATACACCAAGTGCCAAGATGAGGGAAGTAGGTGGAGCAAGAGATAGGGATCATGGTCTGAGTCTGGGCTCTAGTTCTGGCCCAGGACCTGCTGTGTGCCTTGGGTCAGTTCTCTTTCCCGGGACCAACTTTCTCATTTGTAAAATGAAAGGGCTGAATGATTATCTCAAGGATCCCCTCTGTTTCCCACAGGCAATGACTATCTGATTGTAAGATCAAGCTCAAAAACCTTCTTCATTCATTTTCTCTGCTAGGTCAGAACTACCCTGTCTGATCATGGTAAACCATGTGGGTCCCTCCTTCACTTTCTGGCATCTACCTGTATGCACACTGACACTCCTGTAAACCAGTCCACACTGTATTCACTTTTAGAAAGGTGATAATCAAGTAGTCTCAACCAATAATTTCCAATACAAATAAACTTTATAGGCTTTATGTAGCAATCCCTATTAAACCAGAATTCTAGCTACAAACAGCTTTCAAACGATAAGGGGCTTTTAGTATATGGATGTGAGGAGAAGTCATTCAGGTCAGTAGTTAAGAGTTCAGGCTCTGAGCATTAAAAAATAATTACAGTTCCCTAATTCTATTTGGAAAACCAGCAATGTCTAACAGCAACATGTATATGACTCACAGACAAAACCAGACTCTCTTCTTTCTGCTGCTCCTCTTATCAATAGGTGTATTAGTTGCTGGTGTAAGAAATTACCACGAATTTATTACTTACAGTTCTGGAGGTCAGAATTCCAAAATGGCTAAGCTGGACTGAGCTGTAGGTCCTAGGGGAGAATACATTTCCTCAACCTTTTCAGCTCCAAGAGGCTTTCTGTGTTCCTCGGCTTGTGGCCCCACATCTCTCTGACCTGTGCTTCCACCATCACTTCCTTGGTTCTCCTGCCTCCCACTTTTTCTTACAAGGATCCTTGTGTTTATATTGGGCCCACCCAGGGAACCCAGGATAATCTCCCCATCTCAAGGTCCTTAATTTAAGCGTATCTGCGAAGTACCTTTTGTCAAGGAAGGTGACATATTCACAGGTCTGGGATTAGAGTATGGGCATTGTTAGGGGGCTATTATTCTACCTACCACACAAACTTATCCTCAAATCCCACCTCAGCCACCTATTGTCTGTGTGACCATTGGTAAATCATATCCTTTCTCGGAGCTTCAGTTTCCTCTTGAGTAAAAGCAGGTTAATAAATCCATTTTATAGGTTTTTTGTTTTGTTTTGATTGGTTGTTTTTTGAGGATTAAATAAGGTAATGCTTGTTAAGCATGTGGCATACTGCTTGCCTGGTATGTGTTATTTATAAGAGAAGGAGAAAAACTTGGGCTTTAGTTAAAAATCAGTTTGGAGCCTGCCTACAGTTTTCTACGTCTCAGCATCACTGTGTAATCAGATAACGATGACTCAGATGTTACGAAATCCTAATCTTCAAAAAATTTTAATTGTTCAGGATAGTCTAATGAAGGATGTAAATTAGAGAGTGATGTTTTAGAGATTTTTAATTATAAGAATGGGGGAATGCTTTCTAGATATAACAGTGAGTTAAACAGGAAATTCCATTTTCCAGAGTCCCCTCTCCTCCTCTGGGGATTCTGGGGTGCCCGAATATAGGTGCTGAGGGGACACAGCACTGAGTCTGTCAAACTTGAAGGAAAATGAACCTTGTCTTCAGAAGGAGGCAACTACATCTGGTCTTTGTAGTCTACCTACTGGAATTACCTAAAGAAAGGGCCTCTGGTTCCACGTCAAACAGGAAAATCAACTATTCTGCCCAGGAGTGTAGGTGAAATGTGAGAGAGCCCAAAATAGAAAAGAGGAATTTCCATCAACAGAACTGGGTTTCTCATTCTTTCAGAAGGGACTAAACATCCAATAAAACAAGTGAAACGATTGATGACTGAAGTTGAACCAGAGAGACAGCAAAGGCCTGGGGCAGGGACCAGTGCATGTGTAGTTAGAAAGGCTTTGAAAGATGTGGAAACCAGTCCGAGCTCCTCACTCAGGGAATTAAGTGCTTGCCAGGTTCTCTGAGAAATGTAGCTTAGATATGGCTATTACTCATGTGTGGGTGAAACTTTGCAATGTTACAACATAATCATAGATTACATTTGCAAAGTACTTTGGCATTGATAAAAAGCTTTCTCACTTATTTCATTTAATCCTGAGAGTAATCTCGTGAAGTGGCTGAGGGAGGTTTCAATTATTCTTGTTTTTACAGATGAGGAAACTAAGGTTCAGAGGGACGAAATAAGTTCCCTAAAGTCACGCAGTAAGTTAGCGGCAGAGTCAGGATTTGAACCCACATCTATCCACCACTGAGGGTCTTGTTCTACTCTTGGCTGCCTCCCTATAAGACTGTCATCCATCGTCTTCATGGCGAGTGAATGCAGACTGCTTTGTCTGCTCTCTCCCGCCCCTCACCTCACCTTCTGTCCCTAGCTCCTAAAATAATCTAACAGTTTGCTTCACAATGCATGGTTAACTAGTGTGGTAAAGTAGTAGCACCAGCATCATCAGGGAACCTATTACAAATGCAGAATCTCTCCTA
Source organism: Pteropus vampyrus (assembly GCF_000151845.1). Taxonomy (NCBI): domain Eukaryota; kingdom Metazoa; phylum Chordata; class Mammalia; order Chiroptera; family Pteropodidae; genus Pteropus; species Pteropus vampyrus. Next base: position 64,657 of record NW_011889082.1, read on the forward strand.
TCCCAGACCTTCAGACTCAGATCCTAGGTAGTTTCTATGCATAGTCAAGTTTGAGAAGACCTGTTCTACCACATCTGCCCACTTAGGCCTGCCTGACACTTTCAAGTGGCTTCTTCTCTTTCCTTTTCCCTGTCCCAAACAATGGAGTTTCACTAATTTCCTCTCTCCCTTGGAATTTCCCCTTATACGGTCAATGGCTTTATGGCCTCAAAAGAACTCTTCAGTCTCCCTCGGTTCCCCTCATTTTTTCCCTTAAGCCCCCCACCGCCCCCGACCTTAGAGTCCTGGCTTACTCTAGCAAGGAGTTCACTCAAGGAAGTTTTCTCACAAAAGTGCCCAAAGAGCCCTCAGCAAGGCATGCTATCCTGAGAGATGAGAGCTGCTGCTGTTGTTTGTTCTAGGAAGGGCCAAGATAAGACTTGGACCCTATCACCCTTTCTGGCATAATCAAAGAAAACTAACTTGAGTTTTTAATTCCCTTCTCTGTGGCAGAAATAACAAAGACAGCTGGCAGCAAAGGGATGAGAGAAAGATGAGAAGGGGTGTGATTAACCTACAGGCAGGAAGAGTCCAAATAATCAATTAATCAGGAGTTTGTTTTGTGAGAAAGAAAAAGAGAA
>NW_011889082.1:65326-67750 GCF_000151845.1 Pteropus vampyrus
TCTAACAGTTTGCTTCACAATGCATGGTTAACTAGTGTGGTAAAGTAGTAGCACCAGCATCATCAGGGAACCTATTACAAATGCAGAATCTCTCCTATCCCAGACCTTCAGACTCAGATCCTAGGTAGTTTCTATGCATAGTCAAGTTTGAGAAGACCTGTTCTACCACATCTGCCCACTTAGGCCTGCCTGACACTTTCAAGTGGCTTCTTCTCTTTCCTTTTCCCTGTCCCAAACAATGGAGTTTCACTAATTTCCTCTCTCCCTTGGAATTTCCCCTTATACGGTCAATGGCTTTATGGCCTCAAAAGAACTCTTCAGTCTCCCTCGGTTCCCCTCATTTTTTCCCTTAAGCCCCCCACCGCCCCCGACCTTAGAGTCCTGGCTTACTCTAGCAAGGAGTTCACTCAAGGAAGTTTTCTCACAAAAGTGCCCAAAGAGCCCTCAGCAAGGCATGCTATCCTGAGAGATGAGAGCTGCTGCTGTTGTTTGTTCTAGGAAGGGCCAAGATAAGACTTGGACCCTATCACCCTTTCTGGCATAATCAAAGAAAACTAACTTGAGTTTTTAATTCCCTTCTCTGTGGCAGAAATAACAAAGACAGCTGGCAGCAAAGGGGTGAGAGAAAGATGAGAAGGGGTGTGATTAACCTACAGGCAGGAAGAGTCCAAATAATCAATTAATCAGGAGTTTGTTTTGTGAGAAAGAAAAAGAGAAGATAAATAACTTGAACAAATTATTCTCTCTCATGCTTCCTCTTTCTCCTCCCGCTTTAAAAGACTTCCTCTTCTTTTTTTTTTTTTTAAGACTTCTTTCTTAAGAGCACAAATAATTGTCAAATCTTCTCCGAGTCACTCAGATTAGGGGCATTACAAGTTTAAAAATAAACATTGACTTTTATTTTTTAAAGCCAACACAGAAAAGAACACAGAAAAGAAGATGGCCTGATGAAAACAGAAACAAGTAAAACACCACAATGCAAGGTTTAGGCTTAGCAAATATGAGTTTTAAGTGTCAAAGGCCCAACACTGTTCCTAGGGAGGGGCCGGGGTATTCTCCCTGTTTGTGTCAGCAGCAAACCTGGCTAAACCACTAGTGAGGCCAGGGCACATCTTGCACTCTGGAGAGAACCAGAAGGCCAACGTGCTCAAACCAGCTGTAATCTCTGGTAGACCAGTTGTAAAGAATGTGGTATTTGTTGATTTTTATCTCCATAGCCAGGACTGTCTCTCTAGAAGGAAGAACTGGGGTTGACATAACCAGAAAGCATGAGCGTCAGCTGGAAATCTATTTATAGTTTCCTGCAAGGATGATAAAACTGAAGAATCTGCCCACATATAAACAAAGTGGGGGTGGGGAGGGAGGCAGGTAGCATGCCTAGGTTTCTTCTGGAAGAGATCCTTTTAGTCTGAACCAAGAGGCTCCTTGGCAGGTCCCAGCAATGTAGACTATAGAGGTTTCTCTTTAGCTTTCACAAAAATTGAATTTAATGTCCCCTACTGGGTCCCTTGGCCACTCATGTCTGAGCCTGGGTGGAAAGAGCTAGAAGACTGCAGGAAGGCAGTCTCAGGATTTAAGATGCCAGTATTTTCCAAGACAGAGTATCTAATTTTAAGAAGAAAGTGTTTTCCTTAATATCAGAACCAATTTGTAGGTGCGATTGAGTCTCAACTGCTGGAAATGAGTTTGCTATTATAACAATAGCAAATAGCAAATCATTTCCAGCAGTTGAGACTTAATCCCAATTTACAGAAGACTACACTTCAAATTAAGAATCTGTGCTACTAGTATTGGCCACTGTGCGGAAGAATGCTTTTTGTTTTCCAAAGCTGTGGGCTTTATTCTAGGCCCATTCATTCTCTGCTCATCCCTTCCTTCTCCACAGGACACACAGGAAGAGTAAATACAGCTGCAGAGCCCCAGGCTTGGTCCAAAATCCAGGAGGGTGGGACAGGGCTGTAACTGTGCACTTCAGTTTTGTGCTTCAGTGTTTTCAAAACTGTACTGTGTTACAGGGTGGGGGTGAGGGAAGAATACAGTTCAGGACCTTCAGCTTGGCATCAGCAAAAATTTTAGAAATTTGACAAGACTTAACCTTTCATCTGCGAGAGGAAAAGAAGAAAGAGGCATGGCTAGCTGGATCTATCTACTCTAGCACTGTACACTTTCCCCTAAATTGAGGGAGAAGAATCCCACGTATAATCTGATTCTCAGAGAAACAGTTTATCGTTAGCAAGTCTGTCTTTGAGGGATTTTTAAAGGTGAGGGTTCAGAGGTTCCTCACTGGTGCCTGGTAGGAGAGATCCAGTTTGGAGACCTGTTCTGTTTGACACATGCCACAGTCTTCTCTTTTTAAAATTAATTTCCAACATTAACACAACAGAAGTCTCCTCACATAAATATCTGAATTCCTGCTCTTTCTTG
>NW_011889082.1:67800-70957 GCF_000151845.1 Pteropus vampyrus
TGGGGGTGAGGGAAGAATACAGTTCAGGACCTTCAGCTTGGCATCAGCAAAAATTTTAGAAATTTGACAAGACTTAACCTTTCATCTGCGAGAGGAAAAGAAGAAAGAGGCATGGCTAGCTGGATCTATCTACTCTAGCACTGTACACTTTCCCCTAAATTGAGGGAGAAGAATCCCACGTATAATCTGATTCTCAGAGAAACAGTTTATCGTTAGCAAGTCTGTCTTTGAGGGATTTTTAAAGGTGAGGGTTCAGAGGTTCCTCACTGGTGCCTGGTAGGAGAGATCCAGTTTGGAGACCTGTTCTGTTTGACACATGCCACAGTCTTCTCTTTTTAAAATTAATTTCCAACATTAACACAACAGAAGTCTCCTCACATAAATATCTGAATTCCTGCTCTTTCTTGAAGAAGTAGAGATCTGGCTATGCCGAGCCCTAAATTCTATGGAACAATAGTCACTGTAACTGATGTAGGTGGGGCTTGGGGTTGCAGTTCACCCCAGTCCCTACAATCGTAACCTGATGTTTTATTCTTACCTTCATATCAGGAAGTGATTTGTAAATGCTCTGTTCTGTCACTCCAAAAATGTCACAGCCACCTTGCTGACACAATAGCACATGTGAATAGCCAAAGTCTATTGTTGTCACTTGGGTTTTAATCTCTGAATCTCTCAATTTGGGCTCCCAGCCTTGCAGAAGACCTTTCAAGATTAGCCTTACCCCTGGCTAGGGTATTTGGGTAGCTCCTTGTGTTGAGAGAAATTAGAATCATGGAAAATTGGGAGTAAATGGTTTTAAAAACTTGAGGCTATGAATGAAGCTCCTTCCTTTGCCTTCTCTAAAGAATTAGCATCTCTGCCACAGAGCTGTGTATTGATTTTCTTTAAAAAAAAAAAAAAAAAAAAGCTGAGTGCAGAAATCCTAATTTGAGTTGCTTAGAAGAGGCTTTTGAAACTCGAAGTCTTTTTTTTTTTTTAATCACAATTTATAACAATAGCAAATAGCAAATCACTTTATTATAACTGAACTCAAGTGGGTATCTGTCTCTGGAGTTAAGAGTTCTTTTTAAATTCTACTTACTGTAGTCAGCTGTGAATAATTTATAGTGAATAAAATTTTAAATTATTGTTGAGGTATAATCGACATAATAAAAACCATTTTAAACATGAACAATTTAGTGGCATTTAGTACATTAACAATATTGTGCAAGCCGCCACTTCTTTCTAGTTCCAAAATATTTTCAAAAGGAAACTCTGTACCTGTTAAACAATCGATCCCATTCTCCCCTCCTCTCTGTCCCTGGTAACCGCCAATCTGCATTTTGTCTGTTTGGATTTACCTACTCCAGATATTTTATATGAACAGAATCAGACAATACGCAAACTTTGTGTTTGGCTTCTTTCACTTAGCATAATATTTTCAAGGTTCATCTACATTCTAGCAACTATCAGCACCTCATTCCTTTTTATCTCTGAATAATATTGCGAATGAGTGTTTATTTTAAGAAATAGAGTACCTATTTTTAGTACTTCTGGTTTCTCGCTCATTGATTGCTTATGTACCAAGGGCAACTTGAGATGAGAGAGGAAAACAGTTTTTTTCACAAGGTCTTGCATCAAGTTGGTAGGAATAAAGGGGTGTGCACATATAGGGGTATGTATTTCAAGGGGTGGGGAGAGTAGAGCCTTAACAAACAGTTAATAATTAAATAGTTGCCCTGTAAGTAAAGTCAAGTTTCCCTCAGGCTTATGGAGCAAACTGCCTTTCATACTGTAATTTAGGTTGCTATAGGCAAGTTTAGCCAAGAATTTTTAATTTGCTTTCACCCTCATAGCCACCTGCAGGAGAGTGATTGAAGGATGTGGAAACTGAGTCAGAGACCCAGAGATGTCATCTCCCCATCTTCCTACTGTTGTGCAGGTAAGCTCCAAACTGCAGAATAGTAGCAACAGTGGATACATCTTGAACTCTTACCAGGTCTCCTGGATTAGGGCCTCAAAACAGCCCTCTTAGCCCCCTTCTCAGGTGGTGAAACTGAGGCAAGCAAGGTTAAGTAATTCACTGGAGGTCTACAGATGGCAGGTTGGTGGTAGAACACCACTTTGATAAGTGCTGTGAATGCAGAGGGCTTGCTCTTAACCACTGCACTGTTCTGCCTCTGGAGTCCCTGTTTTCTGATGAGGTATGGCAAGGTGCTACAGAATTCTGGCCATTGGGGGTAGGGGGTGGGCATGGCAGGGAGGGAGAAGATGGTGATGCTGACTCGATCTTCCTAAAGGTGATCTTTATGAAGTGGAGCCCAGGCTCCGCTCACAACTGGCCTATGTGCCGTCTTGGACAGGTGGACCAGAGCTCGAAGATCCTCTGCATCATGGCTGACTATTTGGGCCTCTGTAGGAATCACAAATTCCAGGGCCCTATCTCCAGAGTCAGATGCTGTAGGAGAGTAGGAAACAGAAAGATGAGTAGGTCTCCAGGAGAGTCTCATACTTCTTGGTCTTCAGACCACACTTTGAGAGAAATTTGTCATTCTCATCCAAGATCCATTGTTGTTCCTATTCTCCTTTGAGCATCTTGGAACAGCAAAAGTTGTAGAGGCTACTTTTGACCAGTTAGGACTCAAGGAAGGTCACTGGCTCACAGGCTAAGTGAAACAAGTCCAGGCCAGAGTCTGCAAGAGTTCAAGGGGCTGCAGGAGGAGATAGCTTCCTAGAGTGGGGCTCAGGCAGAAACAGGGTCTCTGGGCATGCACTTCTAAATGCGCCAAGACCTGGCAGAGCACACACTTATTAATTTTTAGCAGACTAAAACGACAGAGCTGTAGCATGGAGTCAGCTTTCCCCAGCCCCCAAATTGCTGAGTCATCCTCCAGTCCAGGGAGAAAGGCAAAGCCCTGGGTATGTGACCCTCAAATAAATCTCTAGAGATTTTCAGCTCTTCCTCCAATACAAGGAATGTGCTATGAAGGAGGGAAAAGAAAATTCAAACTCCAAAGCCGATTCTGTGTCACAGGCTGAATTTTTATATAAAAATTCTCTCAAAAATTTTTTTATTGCTTTTTATGGATTAATTGCTGAATCTTTACCCTAAGCTTTTCAGTCTAAAAATGTGCTTAAGGAACACGAAACAAAGATGAGCTTTTTGACATTGTGTTCC
>NW_011889082.1:73832-182110 GCF_000151845.1 Pteropus vampyrus
CATTATGTCCATTATCACAGATAAGGACAGTGAGACTCTGCAGCTAACTTGCATAATGCCATGTGTATGGAAGTTTCCGATTCAAGAACTCTGACTCCAGCAGCCAGGCTTTTTTTTTTCTAATATGGTGCATTGTCTCCCATGCAATATTGTCAGAAGTGCTTAACTTACATTATCCATTCAGAAAAATAGAGCTCAAATGATTTTACCAGTAACACGGCTCTTAGTAGGTGCACCTCATCCCTAGGTTTTCTGACACCCGCCCAGTCCAGCAAGTGACAGCATAAAATAAATAAAGCTTAAAAGACCATGAGACATTTGTACTCTTCACTTAGGAACCAGAGACCCCCACATCTTGTTATGCTGCAGTGGACAGAGTTGTCTCTGAGGTGTTATCTTTCAAAGATGGTGGAGGTGCTAGAGCTTTTGGAAAGAAACTAGCAAGAGAGTTGGCTCTTATAAAAGATAAATATATATTCATTTTCTCATTCAATAAATATGTATTGAGTGATGACCATAGGCTAGGCACAGAGCTAAGTCCTGGGAACATAGTAATGAATAAATAAGATAGACATAGTCTTTGACTTCATGAACCTTCCTGACTAAAAAGGACCTTATCAAACTAAACTTATGCTGATGCTATAAATTTGTTTTCATGTATTCACCCAAGAAATATTTATAGATTACATACTACATGTCATGCTTTGTATTAAGAGGAGGGAATACAATGGCGAGCAAAGCCATTCATGATTTCTGCCTTCATGGAGCTTACGGTTCAATGAGGAAGACATTAAATAATCACATGCATACTATCGTGCTATGAGATCCTACGAATAGGAAAAACTGGCTTCATTAGATTAGGAAATATCACTTGAACTGACATTTGCAAATTAAACTGGAGTTGACTAGGGAATGATGGGAAGGAAGAACATTCCAGGCAACTCCAACAGCATGTAAGAAGATCCTGTTGGAGAAGGAAAGGTGGTGAGCAGGAAGGATGTTGAAAGAGGCCAGCTGAAGAGCTAAGAATAAGGAGCACCCTCGTGTCTGGTGGGCCTGAGCTGTAGGCTGGAGCAGAATTGGCAGTGTACCTTCCCAGTTGGTGTCTAGGTTAATGGTCATGGTGCTGCAGCAAATCTGCGCTGGAGACGCAGAGCTTTGAAGCAGAGAGGTTCATTACATTATCAGGCAGGAAGAAGACTAGATGATCGCTTTTGAGATTGCCATATTCAGTAGTGGAACAGAGTGCTGTTTTGGTAGCCCACTGATTTAGATTTAAGTTCTTCAGCTGTTACCTGTAAGCTCCTCAGCTATTAAGTGGGAATAAATATATTTTGCTTTCAGGGTTCTTATGAGAATCAAATGAAATAATGTATTAAAACACTTAGCACAGTGCTCGGCTTATGGCAGGTATCGAATAAATAATAGCTATTATTTTTCTTCACCTGTTAAATGGAGACAATGATAGTACTGGTTACATCGCATGGTTATGAAGATCTATTATTAGATTATGTATGTGGAAGCATAAGGCTGGGACTTCTTGGCGCGGTCCTATTTCTAATATTAAGAACCAGGAGCCTACAATTTCCAGAGCCTATTCTAACGCTCCTTCCAAAAGCAGGGCCATTGCCTTCATCTGCCTGGTGCACCATGTGCATTCTTTTAAAAGCAATCTCTCATTTTTTTCACCTTTCTAGGTTTATGGTTATCTTTCAATTTGGAAATCTCTCTCCCATCCCAGGCAGGGAAGCCCTGTAGGAGAAGGCATACTCAGTATGGCTAGCCTGGGCGGGCCCCTCCACGGTGCCCACTGGTGATGGGTCCAAACAGTCTGGGTCTCCGCGGCGGGACGGGCCAATCAGAAGAAGTTTGGCCCTCTGCAGTTTCCGTCCGCTCACTAGGAGGCGCTGCGGTAGCCACGGCTGCTCCCGGGGCTGTCGCGGGCTGGAGCGGTTGGGCTGGCTCTGAGGTTGGTAGCCATGGAGTGGGGTTCGGAGTCGGCGGCCGTGAGGCGGCACCGCATCGGAGGGGAGCGCCGGGACGGCTCGGCGGCCTTGCGGCAACCGGAGAGGGAGGCCCCGGCGCAGGAGCCCTTGGCAGACGCGTGCGGCGGCGGCGTGAGGACGCGGAAGCGAAGCGCGGCGGGCAGCGCTGGCGCGAGTCAGGCTGCGGGGACCGGACTGTCCGAAGCGCGCGCGGCGCTGGGGCTAGCCCTCTACCTGCTCGCGCTGCGGACGCTTGTGCAGCTCTCTCTGCAGCAGCTCGTGCTGCCTGGGGCCACTGGGCACCACAGGGAGTTCGACGCGCGTCAAGCCAGGTACCGGCCTCACCCTCCCGGCCCGCGCGTCCCCGGTGGGTCGCCTGCCAGAGCCCGGGCACCGCACCTGTGTGCACCCGCCCCAGCGGGACCGCTCAGGCTCGCCGGCACCGCCCTGCTGCACATGAAGTGGGGTGGCCTTGCTCCACCCTGTTCTGGAGTCCCAATTTACAGGACGGGGGCTTGCGTGGCCCCGGATTAGGCTGGTGGTACAGATGGGGAAGGCCAGGGGGATTGCGCCTGTTTTCCACTCCCTTTTCGTCCCACCTGCACGTGGTTTGGTTGTTAGTCGGTCCCTCGTTTTCTGGAGCAACTTCCACTTTTTGCTAGCGCTGCTGCTTTCCAAATGAAATGGAGAGTGAAATTTGTATGCTTAAACAGTTTTATAAAGTCGGATCCTGATGAGGTATCGGAAAGAAATAATGCAGTGGTCCAACTTTTTAAGGTTCACAGTACTCAAACCTGAAAGCTATGGAGGCTCAACCTGGAAGACTGCACTTCAAAATTTTATAATTTCAGAAGTTCTCAGATTCCTGGAGGTTGTCTTTGGGCCCCTAGTGTGTAAAGTTTAACTTTTTTTTTTTTTTTTAAATACACCATTAAGTGTGCTAGGAAAGGTGATTATATCAAAGGTATTGTAACCTGAGTGTGTCAGAGCTCAAAAAATCATCAGCTAGCAGTTTTCAAAAGCCACTGTGTTTTGAAAACTTTCTTTGAACACAAAGTGCTGGAAGCTTGTTTTATTAAGGACTTTCTGGAACACGCTTCCCCTACCCCCCTTTTTTCCTTCACTTGGAATGCAGTGAAAAGACAAAATATTTTTTGTTTGTTTTGGCCTAAATTGAGGTTATTTAGGCCTTGTGTGTATACTAGAGGGCTGAGTCCATTCTTCACAATCAAAACCGGTTTTTTTTGTTGTTGTTGTTATTGTTTGTTTATTTAACCTTTTGACTTAATTGTCATCACTTATTAGTTTTGGACCCAGAATCAGTAACCCTCCAGAGAGTGGCACAATGAAGTTGCATTCTGTCCTGTCTAGTCTTTAGCAGTTACACATTTTGACTAGAATACTTGGTCTTTGTATTGATTTCAAATGGGGATTGGGAGAAGTTGGGAGTGGGAGAATAAAGAAAACTCCCAAGGGCTGAATTCATGGGAGACAAAATGAAATGATGGAACTTTACAAGTAATTTTTCACAGAGTACCTGAAATAATAAAAGGCAGCCTTTTTATGTGAGAAGTCAACTTGTTTTGGGAGTGAGGGGACGTGTAGAGGAAGAGTTCTTCTGTGCTAAGTGTTAGTCTTAAGCCTAGCACACTTTGTCGTCATTCTTTTGGTCACTTCCAGGGATTATCTTGAACATATAACATCCATTGGCCCCAGGACTACAGGAAGTCCAGAAAATGAAATTCTGACGGTGCGTTACCTTTTGGAACAGATTAAACTGATTGAAATTCAAAGCAACAGCCTTCACAAGATTTCAGTAGATGTACAGCGGCCCACAGGCTCCTTTAGCATTGATTTCTTAGGAGGTTTTACAAGCTACTATGACAACATCACCAACGTCGTGGTAAAGCTGGAACCCAGAGATGGAGCCCAGCATGCTGTTCTAGCTAACTGTCATTTTGACTCAGTGGCAAACTCACCAGGTATGTTCTTGTTTTTTAGTCATTTTGAAATTATCACAGCCCACAAAGCTTATTAACACCAGGCTGCTTGGGCAATTGTGGGACACCATTTTCTTGGACAAAACCTTATTTGTGATAGCAGGCAGGATAATGAGAATGTCATTTAGTTTAAGCTCTAACCCCTTGCTATTCTCTGAAAGTGCTTTATTTATTTATTTATTTATTTATTTATTTATTTATTTTTATTTATTTATTTATTTAAACATTAGTGCCAGAAGTCCAGTGACAGGACATGGAATGTTCCCGAAGTAGCTTTATCAGTGTTACCAGTAAGCATCTCTGAGTCCTGGAGTTAGGTTCTGCAATTTCAAGTGTTTACTCAGCTAGGTGTTGTACTAGGCTTTGGAGATATGGGATAAAAAAAACAATCCTTGCCTTCATAGGACACATGGTTTGGAGGACATCTAGCAGTTTCTGTAGATGTGAAAAGTAAGAATTTTGTTCCACTGAGGATACCATACTTTTACAGTACCTCATTAATCTATAAATCTTCCTCTGAAAACACTTTGTCAAAATAGAATACTTGATGTTTAAGACAGTGTCTGACATAATACTTTGAACGAATGAGAATCCCCAAATTGAACTGCCATTAAAAAAATAAGACTCATCAGGAAAATGTTTTCAGTAATTAAGAGATTATAAGTAGGGAAGAATAGAAGATAGCATTTTACAATGGAATCATAGCATTTTAGAGGTAGACAAGACCTGAGATAGCATCAACCCCCTTGTTTGACAGAAATAAACTTTACTGATGACCATTGATCAGAGACAGAGGTGGAATCAGATGCTGGGTTACTGGCCAGTCAATTCTTTAGCTACATTTGAAAGGAAGGAGAATTAATGTTCTCTTTGGCAAACTACTTAACCTCTCCTTTCCTTAGTTTCTGATCTGTAAGATGGAGATAGTAATAGTACTTTCCTATTTGCATTGCTTTATAAGTTTTATAAGAAAAACATAGACTAGTGCCTGGCATGAAAAATTTTTTTGTTTGTTTGTTTGGGGTTTTTTTTTTGCTATTAATTGTTATTTAACATCAATATTTCCAGAATGCTTGAACTATAGCAGGCCCAATATGATCATCTAGAATTATACAAAATTTAAAATAAAATTTATTTGCTTGATTGAGTGATTCATCCTAGGATATCTTTAATCAGAAAGCTTGCCAATTATATTTAGAGTGTAACATGCTTTTAAAAATATCAGTCTACACATATTTTCAAGATTACATGTAAAAGCAATCAGATTTGAAAAAAGAAATTTGTGTTTTCAACAACAGTGGATTGAGCGCATGGAGTACAGAGTAATTTGGTGAAAAAGATGAGTTGTTGACTGTCAGTAGAGAGGTCAGCAGAACCAATGTGAATTGTTTAGGGTAGGAGAAATTCACCATGCATTTGTAGCATGAGAAGAAAATGACATCATTCCCTCAGTTCAATATTGGCACAATATCCCAATGACATTATATTATGAAATAGTCATATTCTATTAAGTATTTTTTCAAGATGTTAAAAAAGTCAGTGATACAGCCATCTGTTTAAATTCAGAAATACCTTTGCATATGCTAGGGAAACCAGTGGTCTTTCATGCCTATTTCAAAGCAGTAATAAAGTAAGTGTCACTCTTTGCCCACTATTATGATTCTTGAATTCTAGGAAGGGCCAAATTAACACCTCAGTTATTTAAGAGCATTATGTAAGAAAGATGTGTATATGAGTATCAGAAACATAGTGCCAAATGTTACAAATCATATGTATGGAGTCTAATAATGAAAGGATGGCATTTTTGTGTGTCACTGGAACTCATATTAAATTAAAATTTTATAAGAATACCTATACCAACAATCTCAAGGGCATTTCTGTCAGTAATAAAGTAGGTAAAAAAATCTACTCATAAAATAGACTACACCTGAATCCTTCCAGTGGATGAACTAATAATTGAAACAGGTATTTTTTTTTTTTTAAAAAGTTCTTCATAGCAATATATCTGGACCTTAGAAACTGATACCAATTAGGAGTAATGTTACCCACAGAAAGGCCTTAAATATCTTATTGTGTTTGCTTTGTGGTTCCAGGTTGATGGTAGAAGAGACATTGAGTTATTTTAGAGGTGACTTCAATTTCAGAGTTAATTCTAAATGGGAAAGAGATGTTGATTAACCATCCAGCCCTTATAGATACTGCCCTCTAATTTTATTTCACTTAAATATATTTGACCTTCTCTAGTTCTGTTCTCAGATAACAAGACCATTAAAAGAGGATAGTTTAAAATTTTAATCATCCATATATAGATATGTCTCTTTCAGTTTCCCTTTGAATAAAGAAAATTTTGTGGTTTGCTTCTTATTTTGAAATAACTCACAGCCTTAAAGTTAAAAACCATTAATTTTATTTGGTTTTGAGAAGGTAGCACTTTTTACTGATAGCTTGATAGTAATTAGTTATTACTTTAGTTCACTTTAATTAAAATAAAATTCAGTAATTACTGCCAAGACAACTAATAGGCAATAGTGTCTTGAGTAGGAATGGAGTCTGGAATTTAACAGTGCCAAAACAAGCATTTTAGCTAGCTGCAGAGCCTTAAGTTTGCAAAGAGAAGAAGGAAAAACACTGAGTGCCGACGACATTATCTTGTAATCCTCACAGTACACCTGTGGGGTAGGTGTCATTAGCCAGGAAGTTGTGGGATAAATGATAGCTAGAATTTACTTCCAAGTCTTTCTTACTTTAAAACCCATGCTAAACTCTGTAGCACCATGCCTCCCAATGTATAAACCCAGAAATACTCTTCTCTGGGTTATTAGTCTTTAAACTTTTTATTATGGAAAATTTCAAATATGTACAAAAGCAGAATTGTTTAATGAACCTGGGTGTACCTGTCACCCAGCTTGGACAGTCTGATCTTGTTTCTTTACCCCATTCCTGCAACCCTTGATTATTTTGAAGCAGGTCTCAGCTCTATCAGTTTCTCTGTATTTCAGTCTATATCACTGAAAGAAAGATCTTTTCTGATACGTTTGTAATACCATGCATTATCTCACTTAAAAAATAATTCCTTAATAGCAAATATCCAGTTTCTTTAACTACCTCTTACAGTACTTTTCTAAAAAGTCAAGGCACTAAAGTCATCATTATAATCACCTTGAATTAACATATAAAGTTTCTGAATCAAGAAGTTGAGATTCGATGAGGTCCTCTGCTTTATCAGTGCTGGGATGAGGGATACTACTTAGGTCATTAGTCTTTCCTGTGTCTGAGGTTCCTTGGAGAAACTTTAAAAATGCTATACCGTCCAAACTGACTACTCTGTGTATGCAGAGTGATCTTCAGCTTTTATGATTTTGGCAGGAAAACAAGCAGGAAAGGAATGGGCGGCGGGGGGAGATGATCTAGGAAGCTATGAACACCAGAAGTGAGACTATTACAGAGGTTGTGGAATAAAGATAAAGAAGGGAACAAATTGCTTTGGGTTGACGAGAATGCTAGTTTTCAGAATTAATTTAGGCCTTACCTGGTTAATTATTCAACAGCTACTAATTGAGAGGCTACTCTTGGCTAGGCATGGTTCTAGACATTAAGAGTAAGTCAACAAACAAACCAGGCAAAAATCCTTGCCTTCATGGAATTTATTGCTGGTGGGTGTAATTGCCACCTTATGGTAACAGAGCTATGCTTCTCGTCTTGCAGCTCTGTTATGGTTCCTTGATGAGAAAACTTCATTCCTAGCCTTGATGATTCATACTGTAAGGGTTGTGAAATCAGAGAAGCAAATCTGTGTTTCTGATTTGAAGGTGCCAGTGATGATGCAGTTAGCTGTTCAGTGATGCTGGAAGTCCTTCGTGTCTTGTCGACATCTTCAGAAGCCTTACGTCATGCTGTCATATTTCTTTTTAATGGTGCTGAGGAAAATGTCTTGCAGGTGAGATTTTACTGTTTTAAATACTAGGCTTGAATAATAATAAAAAATAATAATTAACACATTTGATTATTCATCTGAGTAGTATCATAAAATTATATGCAAAAGAAATATTGTACTGGGAAGTACTTTAAAAATTCTACAGCCAGTTGTGTACTCATGTTCAGCATTTAAAAATTCAACTTAGAACGGATCATCTTGTCAGTCTGTGATTCATAAAAGGTCTCTGTGATGGCATAATTATTCACCTCAGGTTTTCTTTCACGCTGGAGTTTCAGAGATGTTTTGAGGCAGGCATACCGCATGAATATTCAACCATGTGGATTGTCCCTTCTATTTTTTTGCCCTTTCTTTTGCACAACCTCACACTTACTAAGGATTTTGTTTGGCACCACTCATGGAAATCAGGCTGCCTTCTGCGATGGTGACTTTCCACTCAGCAAACTGCACATAGCCATTATACATAGAGAGATAAACAGATAGATGTCTTCAGATACAGTCTTTGAAAAAAATGTTTATTTTCCTGTTTTTCCTCTTATCAACATAGTTCTGTCTTTAAAATAAGCAAAATAGCAAAACAGAGACTTTGATCATTTCATGTTGTGTAACCTATATTTGGTTTTTTCCTTCTCATTCAGGCTAGTCATGGTTTCATTACTCAGCACCCCTGGGCCAGCTTGATTCGTGCATTTATTAACCTGGAGGCAGCAGGTGTAGGAGGCAAAGAACTTGTATTCCAAACAGGTATGTGAGGCTACATTTTATATTTTAATGCAATTGCATTGTATACTTTCATGTAATTCTTTTTTGATAAAAGTGGAAAGTTTTTGAATATAATATCTTTAATGAAATGAACATTCTTTTTAAAGGATGAGGTAGTTTTAGCTTGTCTTTGTATGGTTGTTATTATATGCCAAATGTCATTCAGAACATTTTATGTATAAATAAGTCACTTAATCCTCAGAACAACATGAGGGAATAGTACTGTTATTACCCTCATTTTACAGATGAGAATACTGAGGTAAGAGAGATTACAACTTGCCTTAGGTTTCACTATTGGTAGATGACACAGCAGGATTTGAACCTAGGCAGTCCAGATTCAGAGCCCTGTTCTTACCACTAACCAGGTTGTTGTATAGATGGCAAACTTACTTTTAGCCATTATGGATGATTATTATATAAATAATAAATGACAATAATTTCATGAATTAAAATGAGAAAATTTACCCATACTTAAAGGAATTTAAATGCATTTACCTAGGGTTAATGAGGTCTAGACCCAAGTCAGTTCCTTTATTTACATTTGTTGAGTAGTTACTTTTGCTAGTTTATAGTCTGTGTTTTTTATAAATAAATGTAGGTAGTTTTACATAAAAATTCTACAATCGTATACATTTTAGATATAATTGCATTGTCTGGAAGGATATAAACAAACTGTATAATAGTCACTGCTGGGTGGTGAGTATTGGCTAGTGGAGCTGTGGTGAGTGTGACTGGAGAGGAAGGTGGAGCACAATGTAAAAAAACAGTTTGACTCTCCATTGCTTCATGAATTTAAAACCAGAACTGTCATAACTGCTTTACTTATACTCTTTATAGTTTTCTGTAAAACTATAAATTTTCGCATTGCATGTGATTATTTTCATAATAAGGCAATAACAGACTCATTACTAGTTAGCAACATATATTCAATTTAAGTGTTTTACTCATTCTAAAATAAAATCCCCACATTTCAAAAGTACTTTTTTCTGGAAGGCATCCTACAGAAAATTTGGAGAGGATATTTCCCTCTTTCTCTGAGTTTTTATACAGTATTTTCCCTCTAGGTTTTGGTAGCTTATTCTTGTGGCTAAACTGCATACCCAAAAGTTTTCCGGATGCAGACATGCTACTGCCTCTCCCAGTATCTCACTTCCAGATTCCACTGCCTACAAAAGACTAGCTTTCCTTTGGGGTGGCTTTCAGAAAGCTAGTTATTGTTGCTTTCACATTTGAATAAAAGAAGGTAAAGGCCGCCTGGATTTGGAGTTCTGCTTGAGAGTGTATGCTAGATCGCTCTGTCCTCTGCTTCTTTAACAGGCCCTTATTTTCCTGTGCAGTAGCACTTGTTCTGTCCTGGAACCTTTCAGTTGAAACAGTTTGTACTCTCTAGTGCTCCATTGTCATTTCAGAGAGGGACATTCAGTTGGGGAATATTTGGTGACTAGAATAATCATTACTACCTAATTTTTAAAATGGGCCAGAATGCATGAAAGAATGACTTGATTTATCAGGCTAGTGGTATGTATCATGAGTCAAGAAGGCTCGATTTAATAATTTTGAAGGTAGTATAAAATTCATTATTTTAAAATTTAAAACAGATGAAACCAGTAATATATGTTCCTTATAAAATACTCAAATACTTCCAGCTTTGAGTAGAAGAAAGCGCATAAGGAAAGGAGTCACAGATTTCTTTTTTGTCTCCTGTGAAAAAAATTATCCATGCCCCTGTTATCGTACCATCCAGAGCAAACCATGTTATATTTTAATCTCTACCCTTCTGGAATGTTTTATATACATATACATTAATATATTTTATATATTATGCATACATAATGTACATATCTTACAAAACTGGGGTCATACTATATCTGCTATTGTATAGCCTGCTCGAGATTGAATTCTTAAAAAAATAAGCTTTATTGAGATATCATCCATATTTACAATTTACTCGGTTAAAATATAAAATTCAGTGGTTTTTAGATATTCACAGAGTTGTGCAGTCATCACAGTCAGTTTTAGAATCTTCATCATCCCAAAGAGAAACTCCATACTCATTAGCAGTCTGGCATCTTTCACTTCGTATAATATTTTTTGAGGTACGTCCACGTTGTAGCATGTATCAGTACTTTATTCTTTTTTTTCTTTTTTTATGGCTGAATTATATATTCCATAGTATGGATATATCTCATTTCGTTGATCATTTATCAGTTGATGGGCATTTGTGTTGTTTTGACTTTTAGACTATTATGAATGATGCTGCTATGAACATTTGTGTGTCTGTATGGATATATATTTTATTTCTTTTGGGTAGAAACCTAGGAATGGAATCCCTAGGTCATATGGTAAATTCATGTTTACCTTTTTAGGAAGCTGCCAAACTAAACAATTAAATTTTATTTTAGAAGAAATGTAAATTCAAACAACAGTAAGAATTTTTTAGATTAGATTTGCAAAAAGTAGGTGGAATGATAATATTCAATACTGCTGAATATAGAGGAACAGACATTTTCATACACTGTTGGTAGAAGTGCAGATTGATGCAGTTTGGGTACAGTTTGGTAGTATATACCACTTTATTACATGTGCAGACCCTTCTGTCCAGAAGCTCCACTTGTAGGAATTTATCCTATAGAAAGAGTTGCACATAGGCACATAGATCTAAGTACTGCATAGTCTTCTTGGCTTTTTTTATGAGTAAAAAATTGAAATCACCTTCAAGGTCCATGCATAGGAGACTGGTTATATTAATGGTGACTTAAATATTTTTTTCACTCTTCAATCATTAATTCCCCCCTCTCCCATGAGATCATTTCCATCAGCACACAAACATGCTTTTTTTTCTCTTCTTAAAGAAACCACTTTTGATCCCTCCTCACCCCACAGCTATTGCTTGTTTCTCAGTTTCTGTCTATGGCAAAATTCCTTGACTGGAATTCCTTTATTCCTGTTTTTGAACTAGTTGTTGTTAGCTTTAAGTTTACTGTTGTACAAATCACATTGCTAAACACAGGGGTCAGTTCTCAGACCTCATCTTACTTGGCTTCCCTAACAACATTTGCTGTTCTCAGTCTCTTTTTATTAATTCTTCCTTTTTTTTTCCTCCTTTCTTTTGAGTGTTGATGCCACCAACTAAATTTAAAAGGAAGTAGAGCAGTGGGCATGATGGCTGTTTGACTAAGCTGTGTCTGCTTTTACTGGACTTTCAGGGAACTTTGACTTTTCATTCATTTCTTTTCTCCTTTTTTTATAAAAAAATCTTCAATTCTTTTTTTTTTTGTCATCAAAATATAATAGACAATTAGTTGCTTATATTTACATTGTACAATTCAATGAGTTTTTTTCACTTATAGTTTGCATACAATAATATACCACTTTCAGTTGTACAGCATAGTGATCAGAGATCCATATAACTTGCAAAGTGATGACCCCACTAAATCCAGTACCCTATACCCCCTTACATATTTATTACAATATTATTAACCCTCTTCCCCATGCTACACTCTACATCTCCATGTCTATTCTGCAACTATCCATTTGTACCTCTTAATCCCTTTGCCTTTTTTTCCCCTCCCAACCCCCCTCCCACCTAGTATCCCTCTAAATATTCTTTGTATCAATGAGTTTATTTCCACTTTTGATGTTGTTGATTTTGTTCTTTAGATTTCACATGTATGTGCAATCATGCAATATTTGTCTTTCTTTGTCTGCCACACATGCTCATACTCTTTGCATTAAGAAAGATGGAGCTCATTTCTTAAGAAGAAAATTGTTACACAAGAGGAACCATCATATGGCAGGAGATAATGGCAGGAGAAAGAAAGTAAAACGAAAATATTTCTGTATCTTCCTTCCATCTTTCTCTGTGAGGTAATTGAAAGCTTTCTGGGAGAGTCAGGATAGGGTAATAATTAGGAGCACAGGCTCTGCAGTCAGACGACCTAAGTTCAAATCTCAGCTGTAGCAAACCCGAGGCGCATAACCTCAGACAAGTCACATAACTGCTCTGTGCTTCAGTTCCTCATCTGTAAAATTGGAACAGTGTTTGTACCTACCTCTTAAGATTGATGACTACTGAGTAAAATCCTTAAGTTTGCGATTTCTCATCTAAGGGCACCCTTTGCCTTGTTTTTATCATGGCAAGACTATCTTACTCAGGAGCTGATCTGCCTTCCCCATCTCCCTGGCCTGCCTTTTTACATCAAAACTTGGTCCATAGGCCCCAGTGGACAATCGGTGAGAGGCCTGCATAGGGCTGGAGCTTTAGCATGCAGTGGTGAATCTCTAAGGAGTTAAAAGCCAGGTAGTGGATATTTAAAACTGTAAAATATAAGAAGGGTCTTATATTTTCTCAAGTATTTTTTATAGTAGAATGTATAAATGAATTTAAACTTTCATCTTTAGGTGCCTTTCTTTCTTTTTTTATTGGCATGAAAGAAAAGCACAGAGCTCTGAGTGTTCAGCTTAATGAATTTTTACAAACTGAATATAATCATGTGATCAGAACCCAGATCAAGATTGAGAGTATTGCCAGCACTCCACAGGGCTCTCTTGTGTCTCCTTCATAGTCATTTATCACCTCAAAGGTTACCACTGTTCTTGGTAGATTTAATTTTGCTCGCGTTTGAACTTTCTATAAACTGACTCATATGCTATGTTTTCTTTTGTGTATAGCTTTTTTTTTTTACTCAACATTATGTCTGTAAGATTCATCTGTGTTGCATTTAGCAGTAGTTCATTCTTTTTCACTGATGAATAATATCCCACTGACAAGAATATCTGTTCTGCTGGTGATGTTAGATTGTTTTTAGGTTTTGGCTCTCATGAATGGTGCAGTCATGAACATTCTTGTAAATGTCTTTTGGTGAATGCGTCTGTGTATGCACATTTCTGAGGAGTCATAAGGTGTGCATATTCAGCTTTGGTAGAATATTGGCATCTAAGTATGGTAAGTGCCATACTTAGATGCCAATATCAATAAAATATTAGCAAACTGAATCTAGCAATGTATGTGTTTGTATATGTATATGTTTATATATACATACAAAAAAGATAATGTTTACCAATCAAGTCGAGCTTATTCCAAGACTATGAGTTTTTTTTGTTTTTTGTTTTTTAGTTTCAGGTGTATAACATAATGATTCAATATTTGTATGTATTGCAAAATGATGACCACAATAAGTCTAATTAATGCCCATCACTACACATAGTTATAAATTTTCTTTTCTTGTGATGAGAACTTTTAAGATCTACTCTTAGCAACTTTCAAATACACAATACAGCGTTATTAACTATACTGTCACTGTGCTATGCATTACATGCCCAGGACTTACTTAGTTTATACCTCTGAACACCTTAACCTATTTCACCCACCCCCACCTCTGGCAACCACGAGTCTGTTCTCTATGTCTATGAACTTAGCCTTTCTTTTTTTTTTTTTTTAAGATTTCACATATAAGTGAGATCATACAGTATTTGTATGATCTCTGACTTATTTCATTTAGTATAATGCCCTTAAGGTCCATTCCATGTTGTCACAAATGACAAGATTTCCTTCTGTTTTATGGCCGAATAATATTCCATTGTATATACATACCATATTTCCTTTATTCATTCATCAGTGGACACTTAGGTTGTTTTCATTCTTGGCTATTGTAAATAATGCTGCATTGAACATGGAGGCGCATCTGTCTTTTCAAGTTAGTATTTCGTTTCCTTTGGATAAATGCCCAGAAGTAGAATTGCTGGTTCATATGATAGTTCCATTTTTAATTTTTTGAGGAAACTCTGTAATGTTTTCCATAGTGATTGCACCAATTTACATTCCTACCAATAGTGTACAAGGGTTCCCTTTTCTTTACACCTTCACCAACACTTGTTATTTCTTATCTTTTTGGTAATAGCCATTCTAACAGGTGTGAAATGATTTCTCATTGTGGTTTTGATTTGCATTTCCTGATGTTGAGTGCCTTTTCATGTACTGGTTGGCCATCTGCATGTCTTTGAAAAAATGTCTATTCAGATTCTCTTCTCATATTTCAATTGGATTGGTTTTGGTTTTTGGTGGTTTTTTTTTTTTTTTTTGCTATTGAGTTGTATTAGTTCTTATTTTGAATATTAACCTTTTATCAGATATATGATTTGCAAATAGTTTCTCCCATTCAGTGGGCTGTCTTTTCATTTTGTTGATGGCTTTCTTTGCTGTAGAGCTTTTTAGCTTAATATATTCCCACTTATTTGTTTTTGCTTTTGTCGCCTTTGCTTTTTGTGTCAAATTGAAAAAATCATCACTAAGAACAATGCCAAGGAGCTTACTGCCTATGTTTTCTTCTAGGAGTTTTAGGGTTTCAAGTCTTATGTTCAAATCTTTAATCTATTTTGAGTTAATTTTTGTATGTGCCAAAAGGTGGTCCAGTTTCATTCTTTTGCATGTGACTGTCCAGTTTTCCTAACACCATTTATTGAAGAGACTGTCCTTTTTCTATTATATATTCTTGGCTCCTTTGTCATAAATTTATTGAACATATATGCTTGGGTTTATTTCTGGGCTAGCTGCTCTGTTCCATTGATCTGTCTTTTTTTTTTTTTTATGCCAATAACATATAGTTTTGATTACTATAGCCTTGTAATATAGTTTGGAATCAGGAAATGTGATGCCTCCAGCTTTGATCTTCTTTCCCAAGATTGCTTTTGCTATTTAGGGTCTTTTGTGGTTCCATACAAATTTTAGGATTGTTTGTTCTATATCTTTCAAAATTGCCACTAGAATTTTGATAGGGATTGCATTGAATCTGTAGATTGCTTTGGGTAGTTATGGACACTTCAGCAATATTAATTCTTCCAATCCATGAGCACGAACTGTCTTCCAATTAATTCGTGTCTTAAGTTTCTCTCATCAGTGTCTTATGATTTTAGTGTGCAAATCTTTCAACTTCTTGGCTAAATTTTTTCTTAGGTTTTTAAAAAATTCTTTTTTGATGCAGTTGTAAGTGGTATTCTTTTCTTAATTTCAGTTCATTAGTGGATAAAATGCAACTGATTTTTGTATATTGATTTTATATCTTGCAACTTCACTGAATAGTAAATGAAGATGGTTTAATATTTGCAAAATCAATCTGTTGTCAGAAAAAAGGAGCTATCTTAATAGATAATCTCAATACAATCATCTCAGAAGATGAAGAACAAGAATATGTTTCTTTATAACAGTACATTTATCACACTCAAAAAATACGACATTAGTATAAAACTATGATCTAATGAACAATACGTATTCAGATTTCTCCAGCTGTACCAATAATGTCCTAGCTGCTTTTGTTTTTTTAATCTGAGTACCAGTTCAGGATCAAACACGGCATTTAATTGTCATGTTTTATTAGATATATCGCAGTCATTATAACAAACACATATAAAAACATAGAAGCATAAACTTAATTATTGTAAGATGAGTACCGCTCTATCGTGAAAGAGAATAGATTCTTGCCACACCCCTCCAGAAGTTTTCACCTGCTTCTTTCAAATACAACTCTCTACCTCTCTTCTAAGAGTGGCCATTGTCCTGATTTTTATGACACATTTTTTCTTGATAGTTTACCTTTACCTGTTTTTCAATGTGGTTTAAATATTTTAATAGTATAATTTTAATTATTAACATATAATACTTTAATAATAGTATTTTAACATGATAAGGTTTGATAATCTGTTTCCCCATTGTTTTCCTTTTTCCATTTGTGTTTTTCTAAGTGTATCACATCAGGAGGCATGTAACATCTGTTTGATGAACTTAACTTTTGACCCTTTAATTATGATACTTGCCTGGTTTTTCTACTTTGTAAAGTTACTTTTTTCACCTTTGTAGTGGGTACTTTGAAACTCTGTAAATATCCTGTTTCTCATGAAAATTTGGTCCTACTTTTAGCAGTCATCAGCGAATCTTACCCCAAAGCATTTTTATTATAATATTAGCCAGATACTGAGTTTTCTAGCACTGTCATTTCATCTGTAGTTAATAGGTGGAATTCTGCTAGAAGAAAGGCTTTCTAGTCTCCCTTATTTGTGTATTTATTTCAGTATTTCATGTATTTTTATTTTATAGATTATATATGTATATACTATCAGTTTGATGCATGAATTATTCCAGTTTAAGCCAGTGGCAGCCCCTTCAACTAGTGCCTGAGTCCTTTTGACATCTCTGACATGTTCCTTTGAGCACTTCTTTACTTTCTGGTACAAGATGTTCTGACTTCTGCTTTCCTAGCCCCAGTTCTGGAACTAGCCATTTCTCTAAGGAGACCTGGTCATTTTAGTGTATAATGGTATTCAGAAGCAAAGATCTTGGTGCTAAGTATGTTTTTTCTTTCTATTTATCCTGTTTGGGGTTTGTAGAGCTTTTTGAATTCACAGCTTGATGTTTTCTGTGGAAAATTATTAGCCATTATCTCTTTAAACATTGCTTCTGCTCTATTCTGTCTTCTCTCCTTCTGGGACTTCAGTTAGTCATATGTTAGACCTTTTTACTCTATCCCACATGGCTGATATACTCATTTCTATATTTTTCATCCTTTTTTTCTTTCTGTGTTTAATTCTGTTAATCTATAATCCTTCTTCTGCTGTGTTTAGCTTTGTATTCAACCATCTGTTAAAATCCTTAACATCAGTTGTTACATTTTTCAGTTCTAGGGTTTCCATTTGACTCTTTTTTTTAAATAGATTGCACTTGTCTGCTTAAATTCTTGTTATCTGTGTTTTTGTACATAATAATCATAATTATTTTCAGACCTGTGTTTGGTAACTACAGTATCTGGGTCACTTGCATAACTGGTTCTATAGTGTTTCTCCACCTCTCTGTCTCCCCCTCATTTATGGCCATTTTTTCCTGTAGGAAAGCAGTTTATCTGTTTATAAACTTATTAAAGTGTTAATATTCTTAGATTTTCTGAAATACAATTACTTGATCTGTCTATATCAGTCAACTCTTTGCTCAATTTTGTTATAAAAAGCAACCCCTGGATCTCAGTTACAACAGCAAAGGCTTATTTCTTGCTCATGTTACATTTTGGTTCCTGGATAACTGCAGTTATGTTCCATGGTTATTATGTTTCATGTGTCTTATTCATTCTGGGATCCAGGTTGAAGGAGAAGTCCCATCAGGGATGTATTGATCTCATGACCAAAATTAACAAGAGGTATGGACCACATGATGTCTCTTAAAAGTCTTCTTGGTTGAGGTTCATGTCTCTCCCATTCACAGTCTATTGGCCAACACAATTCATGTGGCCAAGCCTGCAGTTAAATAGGGTGAGAAAGTATATGTGGTACTCCCACAGGAAGGCATTTCATTACAAGTTACATGAGAGGGAGGAGTGAGTAATTGGAAACAGTAATACAATTTGTCTTCCTATCCTAAAGAAAAAACTCCCATATTTGAAAAAAACCATGTATACATGAAGGTATTAGTGCAGAATTATTAATAATGATTAAAAAGATTATAATCAATAGTAATAAGGAACTTTATGATATAGTCAGTGAAATGTTATGTAGTTAATTAAAATGACCACTGTAATATCTAGCAATGTAGGAAAACGCATTTAATACAATGTTAAATGAAAGACTAATGTACAGAGTATGTATACCCTATGAGTACAGCTACATACACACATTCATACATTTTAAAGAAACTTGAAGATACAAAAATGATAATAGTTATCTTAGGATGATGGACTTTTGAGTGATTTAAAAATTTTTAAATTAAACTTTTAAGTGCTATTATTTTATAATTAAAAATAATTTTGTTTTCTGAAACGTTATTTTTATTCTAAAAGTTAAACATTTATCAGAGAAATGTTGGAAAATACAGAAAAAAAATTGAAAAAAAACCCCAAAACACTGGACCTTTCTTTCCAGACCACCACAGTAACAATTTTAGGTGTGTTAAAAAATCAATATGTTTTAAAAATTACCAGATTAACTTTATATTGTCATGTTTCATTTCAGGTCCTGAAAATCCTTGGTTGGTCCAAGCTTATGTTTCAGCAGCTAAACACCCTTTTGCTTCTGTGGTGGCTCAGGAGGTTTTTCAGAGTGGAATCATTCCTTCAGATACTGACTTCCGTATCTACAGGGATTTTGGGAACATTCCAGGTATTTTGTCAGTTGTTATGGGCTATAGTGTGACAATGCTTAATCAAAGTCAGATTTTACTTTTTGGAAGTTTGTGAGTAAACAGCATTTTCTGAGAGCAAATTGTGTATGTGAGTGCTCTGTATTCTGACTCATTGAAACTAAATTCCTGATATTTTCCTTTTCTTTTAAACTCCACTCTGGTTTAAATACTTGCCTTTTCTAGAACATGTCATCTTACCCCACAGTGTGACAGAAGAACAGAGGAGAACTATTTAGCAGTTCATTCCCAAAAGATGGTAATAGATCCTTCAGGGGACTTTGATTTTCATTGTTATTTTGCTTTGCCCACACCCTCGGTGGCTTGTACAGCTTATTTGAAGTTAAAATTTGGCTCTGGCTTGGCAAGTATGTAGATGGCAAAGTTTTGATGACCTCCCAGTCTCAATATTCCTACTCCTTGGCATGTGACTTGTAATGCTTCCCTGTGTAGTAGTATACTTCCTCAGTCATTATGTATTGAATTATGTACCATAGCTATAGAATTTGGAAGAGAATTTACATCATTCATCCATAAATGTGACAAAGCAATCATGCCACTGCTTTGACATTTTGTCTTTTAGGAATTTAATATATTAAACAAATAGGCCTAAAGCAAAGTTGATCTTTAAAGCAAAATGACTTTTTTTTTTCCCTGTATGTCTTAGGAATAGACTTAGCTTTTATTGAGAATGGATATATTTATCACACCAAGTATGACACAGCGGACAGAATTCTAACAGATTCCATTCAGAGAGCAGGTTGGTATTCTAATTTAGACTTTTCATATATGGTAAGATAGAATATAAGGGATGACCTATAAACCTATAAATATTCTGTGGCCTGTGCATTAGGGAGGCAGCATGTGGTGTGAATGAGTGGGGGCTTTGGAGTTAGGGATAAGAGGGCTTGCATTTTAGCCTTGAAATCTAGTTTAGCAATTAAGACCATAGATTGTTCATTGTGAGGAATTGGAAAGGAGTTGAGCCAGGGTTATGGTAAGATTGCTGAGCGATGAGAGTGTAGCTAAAATGGAAGCTATACCTTGGAGGGGGCACCAACACATTTGGGCAGCTTGCCCAGGTATAGAAATCAAGATTGGGTAGTGAGGGTAATTGAGAGGATTATAGGACAGGTGTCAGGACAACACAGGGGCAAAGGAGTTAAAGTGCTTTCCAGGGGGATCTGGAGTAATCAGGGGAGGTAAATCTGATTCTGAGCCTTAAAGAGTTGGTAGGGTTTGGCCAAGTGGAGAGGATGTTCCAAGTAAGAGCACAGCATACGTAGGGTGTGTTTCTGTGTCTGTGTGGGGGGTGTGTGTGTGTGTGCGTGTGCTGTTGAATAGAATTGTCAGACTACAATCTAAATGGAATTTGTATTTTCAGAAATAGAGGGAAATGAAGTAGGAGTGTATGGGGTAATTTGTAGAAGGCTTTAAAAAGCAGCAAGATGCTGCTGCAGAAATAAGGAATCATTAAAGGCCTGAGTACTTGAATGAATGATGGTTTAAATGCTGTTAGTCTGTTAATGCTGTGTGGAGTGGATGATGGAGAGCGGGGAGAGCCTAGACTGTGGTGTTGACGAAAGATAGAAACGAAAGGGGAGGGATGGAACATTAGATAATTAGATGTAAATTCAGCAAGACTTGACAGGTTAGATAGACGGGATGAATCAGATGGATGGCAGCAAAGATGATTGCAAAGTATAAAGCCTCAGTAATGGAGAGGGGAGGAGACTATGAATTCTGTCAGACATATAACATGGATGGGATCTGTGACCCAACCAGATGAAAATATAGATGTAGTGTTAGAGCTCTTAGTCAAACTTGGTATATGGGTTTGGGAATTAAAAGCATAGAGGATACCACAAAAGTATAGAAAATGGAAATGTGTTTTGGAAGAGGGAAGCAAAGTTAAGGACTAAACCTGAGCTTTGGGGAAACACATTTTAAGACAGACAGAGAAGTCATGAAAGAAATCTCATGGTAAGACAGTGTGGTTGGTGTCTTAAGTGAAAAGAAGAGAAAGTCAAGGATGAGATGAGAAGCAGGAAGAAATGCCAATCATGCAAGTCTTCTTATTGCTGCTATGTTAAAGGTCAAATTCATTCACTCATTGATATAACAAATATTTATTATAAACCTCTAAAGTGTTGGGTTCTGCCTGCTAATGACTCTCCTTGCTCTCCAGCTTCATTTCTGAATCATCTCTCTCCTCATTCATGACTTTCGTTTCTGTATTTGGAACTTTCCCTCTTCAGGGCCTTTATCTACACAGTTCCCTTAGTCTGGACAGTCTCTGCCATTGTAGCTAGCTCCTATTCATCTTTTAGTGATAAATATCACTTCCTCAGGGTTGCTTCCCTGCCTTCTCAAATGCATTAATCTCCCATGACATGTTCCCAGGGGACTCTAATAGTTCTCCTTATTAATTTTTTTACCGAACTGTAATTGACATTCCTTATTCATAACACATGTGTAATAACTTGTTTGGTGTCTTTCAGCTTCATGAGAGGCCTTTGTCTCTTACTTCACCACTGAATTTTTGGTGTCTAGAGCAGGGTCTGCTAAATTAAATATATATTAAATGAATAAGAACTAAGAAACAGCCGTTGGGTTTGTCAACAGTGAGGGTACAATTGATCACAGACTAGTTCCAATAGGAGGGAAAGAATGAAGGCCAGTTGGCTGAACTTCTACGTGGGGAGGAAACGGAGTAGGGGCATGGGCCTTATATGAGAAATTTGGTAAGAAAAGTCAGGGAGAGCAATAGGATGGTAGAAAGCTATTTCTCTTCATATTCTTTCTAGGTATTTCTTTACTCAAACAGTGGATGGTTTGTTCAACTTTGTTATCTTTCTTTTCTTTACTAATAGGTGACAACATTTTAGCAGTTCTTAAATATCTAGCTACATCTGATATGTTGGTTTCTTCTTCTAAGTATCAACACGGGAACATGGTCTTCTTTGATATACTCGGCCTGTTTGTCATTGCCTACCCATCTCGTGTTGGCTCAATCATTAACTACATGGTGGTAATGGCTGTTGTTTTGTACCTGGGCAAAAAATTGTTGCAGCCCAAACATAAAAGTAAGTATTTTCCCCTAAAACTGCAATACTAGCATAGATATAGAATTTGGCTGAAGATTTTTAGTCAGTTTGCTTATCTTTCCAAGAAGTTAAAAGCCTGAATAAAAATCATATTTGATTTATACTTTAAGAAATTTCTAAATGAATAGCAGATTAATATGCTCATAATACTTTTAGTCTTGATGAAGCAGGCAATTTTTATGTACTTTACGTACTCCATAGAAGTACCACATAGGAGCTATTGAAAAATGGTTTGTACAGATTGACTTTTAGTGAAAAATCCCATTACAACATCTTGTCCACACTGCAGACCAATAGCATACTATTCTGAAGTATGAATGAACTGCTTCTGCTTAAATTGGTCTCTTTCACTTGAAATGTTTTATAACCTAGGTTGGTATGTGCTGTTAGAAGATAAAATGTTTAGCAGCAATTTAAACATTTCAATACACAAAACATCCCAAAGGTGATGAAGATTAAGACTGCCCACTTTCCCAGTCAGGAATATATCTGAACTATTCCTGGAAGACTTATTTTTTTGGTTCTTTATTACCCACAGACTCTCAGTAAATGTTACCTAAGTATTATTCATTGATACCTTCCCTGCTCTAATATTTAACAAAACTTACCCCTAGGACATTTTGATACCTTTCAGTTACAGTGGTGAATTTTCTGTTTTAACTTTTGCCCCTTTAACTCTACTTACTCGTTATGAAATTGTTCAATAAAGATGGTGATTTCTACTTTGTGTTTTCTCTTCATTAGCTGCTAACTACACAAAGGACTTCTTCTGTGGACTTGGCATCACTCTGATAAGCTGGTTCACTAGCCTGGTGACTGTTCTCATCATAGCAGTGTTCATCTCTCTGATTGGACAGTCTCTCTCATGGTATAACCACTTCTATGTCTCCGTTTGTCTTTATGGAACTGCAGCTATAGCCAAAATAATATTCATACATACCCTCGCAAAAAGATTTTATTACGTGGTAAGTGTTAGGCTTATTGATTTCTTTTTGCTGCCTTCAAGGATTAAAGACAAATTCAAGTGGGATTCATTGTACAGTCATGCACTGCCTAACAATGGGGATACTTTCTGAGAAATGCATTTTCATCATAAGCGATTTCATCATTGTGTGAATGTCACAGAGTGTACTTATATAAACCTGTATGGTAAAATCTACTTCTGTAATTGTATGTTCTATACTTTTATAGACTGACTGTGCAGTAGGTTTGTTCACATCAACATCACCACAAACAGGTGAGCAATGTGTTGTGACTGACTGTCTCAAGGCAACAGGAATTTTCAGCTCCATTGTAATGTTATGGGACCACCATCGTATATGTGGTCTGTCAGTGACTGAAATGTCATTATGCAGTGCATCACTATATTTGGCCTTTTGAGCTATCAAAAATTGTTTGACATGGTTATAGAAAACTGGCTCCCAGAACCGTGTTAAATTTCTGAAAGGCTTCTTATTCTGAGGGTTTTCTTAAAGATTTCGAATGAGATTATAAAGCTGTAAATAGTGTTTGGGGTGGTAACAGCAAAACTTGTTAGCACAGCCTTTGGGCCTCTGCTGAATCTGCCTCAGTTTTTGTAACTATTCTTTTGAGTCACCAGCCCTCCCTGGGCTCACCCAGTTATTTATATTTGAATAACTGTTCTCCACTGGATTGTAAACTCCATGAGGGCAGGTATTATTTTGTTCGTTATTCCCTGTGCATAGGCGGTGTCTGACACATAGCATTACAATGCATAAGTATTTGCTGCCTGAAAGAATGTTGCACTTAAAGCTGAATTTAAAGTTTTCCCTTCAGTTTCCTTCATTTTTGAAAATCTATGTGTTGCTGATGTAGATTCTGACAACATGCATATATGGTATGGGGGTTAAAGGCACGTTGGTATGGGAAAAAGGGGAGATAGGGTTCCAGAATGATTTATGCTGATTTAGACAATATTGCCATATTGTTATGGTTTCAACTCTGTACATTTATTTGGTAAAAATACAATTAGAATTCGGGTTGAAATAATGGGACTGAAAATAAATTAACAGTGAGAGAGTAAGCCATGGTTTCTGATTTTCTAAGTGAGTTAAAGGGAAAACCTTTCTTAGCTCTGTTATTTTTCCAGACAGCCAGTACACAGCTGTTTTTTTCAGTTTGTCCTGCTAGGGATTAGAAGGGAGACATAGAAGACTAAACTCCAGCATCCTTTCACAAGGATGTCTCTGGTACCTGAGTCGCAGTTTCAGTTAATGTTGGGAGATGATCTGAGGAGCCCTTCCATGTTTGCAGTGCTTATTAAAGAAAGATTCTTAGAGGTTAGCCATCCATTAATGGTTGAGCTCATACTTGTATCTTAATGGCTTCAGTTTCCAAAAGAATTACACCGTGAGGCTCAATTTCACATGCTTATTCTCAGTGCAACAGAATGTCACCAGAGTGTGGCTGATTATTGTTGATGTGGCGGGTGGGTGGGAGGGGATGGCAGGTAGAGACAGGAATGCTTAGTAAAATTCCATTTACTTTGACTAATTTCAGTTGTCCAATCATAAAACTTTGGGCTGAAAGCACAATGGAAAGAGTAATGTGTTTTATTTTCATTTCACAAATGTTCTTTGAATACCATGTTAAGGCCTGGTGATACAGAGATTCATAAGGATGTGATCTCTTTCTTTGAGGAGCTCACAGTTTCATTTGGAAAAATGGGGAAACCATAGTGGTTACAGTACATTGGGATGAAGCGAAATAGAGTGACATATAAAGTGCTATAGGAATATAGGGCCAGGAGAGAGGAACTTTGTTTATGGAAATCAGGAAGGCTTCATGAGGGAGGTGGTGACATTTGAACTGGGATTTTGAAGCACAAGTAGAAGTGTGTCACATAGAGAACAGGTTGATGGGCAGTCGAAGGTGGTAATGTACAAGATGTGTTTGGATCACAGTCAGTAAAGAATTCAGTGTGGTAAAGACAAGGTGACAGCACAATAACTGGAAAAGTAGGGCAGGGTAAAGTTGGAGCATGACCCTAAAAATTAATGGGGCCACCATTAAAATTTTCAAAGCAGGATAATGAGTGAGACAATTTGTAATTTAGTACAAAAACCCATAACAATGTATAGAATGGATTGGAATGAGTGGAAGTGGGAGGGATCAACAGAGATAGGGAGAAGGGAACCGGATTTGAGGGATGTTTGTTTCATCTTTGGGTACAATCTGGGAACTTAATGTCAAACATATTTTCAGTTATTACAGTCTTCATTGCTGAGATCTTTGTAATTAAATATCTGAGTGACATTCAGCTTCAGATTGAATCCTAAGAATTATTGTCCTCATTTTTAAAGATCATGCCTCTTGATTAACACTGTCGAACATCTTAAGTATTTTACTATAGCCTGTCTTTCATTGTTCACGGGGGTTTGTGAACAATCAAATGAATTTTGATTTATTTTGAAAACATGTTCTTGTTTTGAATTCTTGAAGTAGTGGGGTTCCTTAAAACAAACATGCCCTGGACTATACACAGAAGTGAGAAGGCAGAGAAGAGAATAAAGTATATCTATTCCATTTTAGTTTTTCCGCACTGAAATATCTTTCATGTTTTCTTTAATAAAACCTCTAGTTCAGATGTTAAAATTTATTAAGTTCATATGGCAATTTTCTTCTGAAGAGCTCAAGGTGCTACACAGGAATACTCAGACTTCAAAGCTCAAAAAATATTCATCAAATTTTATAATGTGAAAATTCTAGAAGTCCAGGCCGGGAGGCAGAGTCGCACTACAAGATCAGTTGGCCATAGAAAACACTCAGGAATCATGCAAAACCCTAGACGGCTATGTGCTCTAAGGGTCCTGCACTTTTTCCAGGTGTGCCGTTGCTGGTGCTGCAGCAGCTTATACCACATCCTCCAGTATCCCTGGGAAATTGGTTCCCAGATCTCCTCAGACACCAAAATCCTCGCACATTCAAGTCCTTTATATAAATCGGCATACTAGTTGCACATAACCTATGTACATCTTCCCATATACTTTAAATCATCTCTAGATTACTTATAACTAATACAATGTAAATGCTAAAGAGTTGTTGTACGATGGTACTGTTCTACACAGGCCATTTTTCTAGTGTGCTCGATAATTCTTTGTAAGTTGCTTAAGTAGAGGAGCTTACAGAGGTGAATGTTTTAGGAGGCTTCTTTCTTCTATTTTAGAACATTTCCAAAGGTTACTTATAGCCCGGTGGAGGAAAAGCACAGAGTATGTATGAGTAATGGTGTTTTTACCCCATCTTATTAAATTCCCCTTTCCTGTTTAGCAGTTTGAATTTATTGCTACATGATAGGAGGTAGCTTTGTCAGTATTTAAAGTATAGACCCTGCTTAAAACAAAATGTAGCTCTTCAGAGCAGTAGAAATTATATTACAATAGAATATCTTCATAAATGGCCCATAAATAAGACAACTTGTGTTTTTTTCTTTATTTCAGAATGCCAATGACCACTACCTGGGAGAAGTATTTTTTGACATCTCGCTGTTTGTGCATTGTGGTTCCCTTACAGTTCTCACTTATCAAGGACTTTGCTCAGCATTTATTAGTGCTGTCTGGGTGGCGTTTCCTTTGCTCACAAAGCTTTGCGTGCACAAGGACTTTAAGCAGCATGGTAGGGTATTCTTGGTTTACATACAAATAGGAAAATACCTTAAAATATATAAGATAAGGCTTCCAGGGACTATTTCTTTTTTTGATCTTTTTGGGTAGGCTTTCTAAATTGTTGTTGTTGTTGTTGTTGTTTTTAGTTTTCAGATCACACAGATTTTTATCTCATACCTTATGCCCTATTCCATTCTCACATTTATGAACACATACTAATACATTACTTATGTATTTTGTATAATTCTTATTTGTACTTTACCTTCTCTGAGTGAAAGAGTTCTGTGTCACTAGATAACATGTACCAAAAGAGCAAGAGTCACATCTAACCTAATTTCTGTTAGGTGCGAAAGTATACTGGTACTATAAAAATTTGTATCTGACTGTAGAATTTCAGAGATGTGTGTTTTCTTTCTTTTTCCCTAGGTGCCCAAGGAAAATTTATTGCCTTTTATCTCCTGGGGATGTTTGTTCCTTATCTTTATGCATTGTACCTCATCTGGGCGGTATTTGAGATGTTTACCCCTATCCTTGGGAGAAGTGGCTCGGAAATCCCACCTGATGTTGTGCTGGCTTCCATTTTGGCTGGTTGTACAATGATCCTCTCCTCCTATTTTGTAAGGAAAAAAACTTTAAAAAAAAATTTTCTTCTCCATTTTTTTATATAAATATGTCATGAGTTTAGCCATACTATTCTATGAAATGGTGTTGCTTATAATTTATTGAGATAGTCTTAAGCAAAAGAAATAGTGAATGGGTGTGCATATTATGGATTCAGAATAGTAAGAAAATGTAAAATGGGGTTTTTGTGGTGGTTCTTTTTGCCTCCTCATCTTCCCAAATCTTCTGATTATACCTTTTCAAATAACTTTTCAAACTATCAGAATGTGAATTTGTAGAATGCATACCAAGTGAGAATTGGTAGAGTTTGCTTGGTAGTAAATTTTTAGAATGATTCTGAATAGTGTGTTTTGAACTTACTAATTAGAGGCCAATGTTAATAAATACATAGTTTATTACTGCTATTAGAGCTAGTGAGGGAAGACTAATTATGATGAGGCTTTTTTCATTATCAACTACCTCGCTGCTAGCACAGCAAAATTCATTAATTGAGTTTGTCTCCTTGAGTGACGTACACTATGATACCCAAAATGCCTTTAATTTAGCAAGTAATGAAGGCATATCACAGGCTTGTCATTTTGCTTTATCTATGTTCTGCCCTTAGAGGGAGAGTCCTACCTTTGTCCTCCCTTCTTCTTTTCCGTGGGACTCTCCAGAGGGAAGGAAAGACATGATGCAGAGTTGACAGCCAGAGCTCTGTTTGTAAGAGCGAGGTCCAGGCAGGGTCCTACCCTTGGCATGGTATCAGCACTCTCTGGGACTCAGGACTCCGACCCCTCCAGGAGAGGCAGGTCTGTGTTGTGTGGCTCTTTTCATTGGAATCCTGAGAATAAGAAGTACTTACTGAATACCTACAGGCACGCTCTGAGATTTGAGGCTAGGGGACCAAATAGAAAAAGTAGTTATGACTTTATTATAGTTCTTTCCTCCATCCATGGAGATGATATTCATATAGTAAAGGGCAGCTTGTGTGGAGGTTAGGATCTAGAGACAGCAGGTAAGAATACCACATGCATGGTCAGCATTATCGATGGAAGTCTATGCACAATATTGTTAGAGGTCAGCTGTACTAGTCCTAAAAGAAATCTGAGCATTCCAGCCATTTTACCTTTAATATAATGATTAAATCTTAACTGGTATTCGCAAGGATGGATGGAAAATTCTAAAATGTTCTTTGTTGCCTTCAGGGTTTACTTATTTTGGTTTTGATATTAAGCCTTTAAATCCTCTGTACATGTTAAATAGGTTTCTGTTGTTAAGATTAAAGCACATGGTGGAGTTCTGTCATATGTAGATTAGGTTCTAATCTAGAGTCAGCTACGTCATAAACTGAACTCTCCCCGCCGGCCCAGTGTATTTAAATCATAGTCAATAATGAAAGCTATTGTGCTCATAAAAGATGATCAAAATGTGGGGCATTTCAAATGTGGGGCACAACTGAAATGGAAGGTTTCAAAATGAACTCTTGAAAATTCGCTGTGGAAATTAAAAATGATTCCAAAGCATTACATCTTGGAAACCATAAGAAAGAATATTAAAGTATATTATCTTCTAAATTATATTTTATTAGGAAAGCTCTTGGAGAGTGCCTCTTGGAATACTTTAAAACCTCATTTAATTTTCATTATGTGAAATAGCTCTGCCGCTCTTTGATGCTGTGGGTTATCATTCTTTTTATTTTCTTCTGTGTAGCAGTGTTAAAGATGATGGGTTATTAAAAGAGTGAGCCCATCCTCCTTGGGTAGTGGAGAATTGAACCACAGTGCATATGTGGCACATTATAAAAGCATTGAATGAAATTTGAATTTTATCGAAATAGGCCTTCTTATACCTAAAAGCTTACCTCTGGTTCTTTAATAAAAGCCTGATGTCATGATGTTTTGGTAATTAAATAGTCCGCTATGCAGTGTTAAGAGCACATTCATAGAAAAGGAAAGAAAATAAGTTCATGGTTTGTTGATGGATCAATATTCTATAGTCTCTTTTCAGCTGAGCAGACACACTGTCTGAGTTTCCTTTTTCCGTCTTGTCTGGCTGCCTGTTGAAAAGGCATCATCATGGCAAATGGTGGCATCTCTCATTTATCTAGGTTTTGACTTGTGATAAAAATCCCTTATAATTAGTGCTTTGTTTACTGGGTGTTGGAGTATGTTAGTACATGCAGATAAATTTTCCCCATTATTTGTTGGGTTATAAAATTGTCAGTTAAAATCACCTTTTTGCCAATGGTAATGTTTCTATTTTTGTGTGTGTGTTTTAGATTAACTTCATCTACCTTGCCAAAAGCACAAAAAAAACCATGCTGACTTTAACTTTGGTATGTACAATTACATTCCTCCTTGTTTGCAGTGGAACTTTTTTCCCGTATAGCTCCAATCCTGCCAGTCCAAAGCCAAAGAGAGTGTTTCTTCAGGTAAGAGCAATTTTGCGTGAGCTATTTGAGATTCTAGACAGGAAAGTTTTCTGTGTTTTGAGCTTCACTAGTCAACAGGAAAACTGACTTTTCTACTGTTGACTTAATTTAGTTGTACTCAACTGTTTTGTAAGTCGGTGAGGAAAAGCCTGACCATCAAGAAGCATGTTTATCCAGCTACACACACTTCTCCCAATAGACCGAATTGGAAATAAGCTGCCTGTTTTTATTACTGGTCAAAGTGTAAAAAGGCACATACTTGGAAAAATAAGAGCAAATATGTATCATGGAATAATGAACTTTTATAAGTATAGGTTGTAAAAATGTCAGCAGGCTAAGTAAAAATCTGAACTCCTGATATTTTAAAATGCTAGTAGAATTGATCTTAGGTAATGCTCAAAGCATATGTGATAATAAAAATATAATACTTAGAAATGGATTAATTAAATGAGATTTAGAACTTTCTTAAATTTCAAGTTTTTCTGCAAACTTTTTAGAGTTAGTACTATAAAGCAGGAAAAAGGACTAAGTTGCCTTACTTCCAGTCATCTTCTCTGTTAGAGGTTGTGGAGTGGCCAAACAGAAAAGCCAAGAGTTGTAACCTCAGTAATTATTCAAGGATTTGAATAACATCTGAATTTAAATATCAGGAGATTTCGAAAAAGGGCTGACTCTTCTTTGTTTATTATCCTGGAAGACACAGTTGATACATTTTATGTGGCAAATTTTAAAATTTGCAAAACCTTTAGTGAAGAACAGCTAGTTTTTAGGAGATTTAATGTTTCCAGTGACTTGCTAATTTTTTTTAAATTTATTTTTAATTATAGTTGACATACATTAGTTTTAGGTGTACGACATAGTGTCTTGCTAATTTTTATAATCACATGAGTAGTATTTAGGAAATGCTAGATTTTTATTTTTAAAAACTCTTGTTCTCATTGATTTTGGGGCTCACTTCTTCCTTCGTGCCAGAAGTTGGTGAACTTTTCTGTAAAAGTCCAGATAACAAATATTTTAAGATCTGCCAGCCATATGGTTTCTGTCACAGCTACTGGTTTTACAGATTGGAGGCAGCCATAGACAATACCTAAACAAATGAGTGTGGCCATGTTCCAATAAAGCTTCATTTATAAAAATGGTAGTGGGCCATTTGGCCTGTGGGCTGTGGTATACCCGACCCCTGCCCTATGCAGTCCTTTTTCTTTTCCTGTTTTCATTCTTCAGGCTGATTTCTGCTATTAATATATTCTAGATGGAACATGGTGGCCTTTCATAGAATTCTGTTAGGCACAAGTCTGTCATCTAGTGGTGAGCTGTGGTTCCTGTTTTTCTCTGCACATGAAACAATTAGCTTCATGAAACATACAGAAAGAAAAAATGTCTGTGTATGTATATTTATCTTAGGATGTATTTGTTTTTAAGTCCTTATCTAAAAGGAGTTTTAGTGTTCATGTCTTTTAAATGTGAAATAGGTTTTCATTTTTTTTGATGAAATTTAAATATATTTGTAAGAAATAATAAAATAATCATTTGCATATCCATTGAGTTTAAAAGAAAGAACATTAGCAGTACCTAAGGAAACCCAAATGTCCCTTCTTGAAAACCTCTCCCTCTCCCCAGCCTCCAAAGAACTACTCAGCCCCTGTCTTAAAGTTTGGAGTTAATCACTACCTTTTCTTTATTTTACACATATGTGTAAATCTCTAAACAACAACATATAGTTTTGCCTATTTTTGAACTTCTTACAGGTAAAGCCATACCATAAATATTCCTTTGCCCAATAGCATATGAAAATCTTCCATGTTGATCTGTGTCAATTTAGCACATTATTTTCATTGTTGAATAGATATTTGTTGTAGGATGATGCCCCAGTTTGCCCATTCTACTATTAATGAACATTTGGGTTCCCAGTTTTTGCTAAAATGGACAATGTCGAATCAGCACTCTTGCACCTTGCAGGAGTTTCTCTAAGGTACATATTTAGGAGTAGAATTGCTGGCTTGAAGGTGCATGTTAACTTTATTAGATAATGCTAAACAGTTTCCGAAAGTGATTGTGCCAGCATATACTCCCGCCAGCAGTATATGAGGGTTCCTATTGCTCCACAGCCATATCATTTCTTGGTGTTGTCAGACTTACTCATTTTTGTTAAGCTGGGGTGGAGGTGTGGGTGAAGGAGTGAAACAGTAGTTTTCTCATTAGTTTAGTTCTTTTCAGCATATGACTAGAACATTTCATGGCTTGGATGGCAACGTAGTTAAACGGGACTCTGGAATATGGATCAATGGATTTGATTACACCGGAATGTCTCACATAACACCTCATGTTCCGGAGATCAACGATACCATCCGAGCTCACTGTGAGGAGAATGCACCCCTCTGTGGTTTCCCATGGTATCTTCCAGTGCACTTTCTAATCAGGTTGGTTCACTACTTTTCTGCTTTAGCTGGAGGTTGGTTTGTTCTCAAGTCTTATCACTATATCATTACTTCACTTAAACTGGTTAACACAGAAGTCAAGTGACATTTATACTATTTTTTTCTATTACTACAAAAGTTCTGGGTTTTTTTGTTTGTTTTATTTTTTAGTGGGATAAGTAAATCAGAAGTGTAGTTTTGCTTTTTTTTAAATTTAGGTAGCCTTTCCAATAGAAATCTAAGTAGCTAGAAAAGGTGGCCCTCTTAAGTGATCTAATATAATAGCAGTTAAGCATCAAGTTCAAACTGTTTCTTTTATTTCTGGGGTATTTTTATGGTTTGGCAGTGAAGAATTAGATGAGAAGAAATAGGACAGGTAGTAGAATCAAGATCATCTAGGATCTTTTATTCTTAATTTTAGGAGGGTTTTATTATGTAATAACCTGGGCTTCAGAGGCACTGGCATTGTTTATCGAGTTTCTTTTCACACCTCAAAATGTGTTTCATATTTCTCGAAGACTTCCATGAGTTGTAGAGAGCTATTAAGTAATAAAGCATCCTAAATATTATTGAAATATTGAACACCGAATTCCTTTCCAAATAGGAAAAATTGGTATCTTCCTGCCCCAGAGGTTTCTCCAAGAACTCTTGCTCATTTCAAGCTTATATCCAAAGAACAGACACCCTGGGATTCTATAAAACTGACCTTCGAAGCAATAGGTAAGTCATATGACAGTTTTTTCTTCTTGCCTTCAGTTCTTAAAATTTTTAATCATGTATGTTTTTTCCTCAACTTTGTAACAGTGACCAGCAACTTGGTGTTTCTAAAAGCAATTCAAGCTGGTTATGATTTTTTAAAGAAAATTTAACAGCCTTTATATTTTAGAGCAGTTTTAGGTTTACAGGAAAATTGAGCATAAAGTAGTTTCCATATCTCCCTTCCTCCTCAGCTTCTCTGTTAACATCTTGCATTAGTGTGGT
The DNA here is from genome assembly GCF_000151845.1 of Pteropus vampyrus. Taxonomy (NCBI): domain Eukaryota; kingdom Metazoa; phylum Chordata; class Mammalia; order Chiroptera; family Pteropodidae; genus Pteropus; species Pteropus vampyrus. The sequence continues at coordinate 106,831 of NW_011889082.1, forward strand.
ACGTTTCTTATTAATGATGAGCCAATACCGATACATTATTATTAACTAAAGTCTTTAGTTTACATTAAGTTCAGTTCACTCTGTATAATTACGTGGGTTTTGACAAATGTGTCCGCCTATTCAGTTTCATACAGAATTGAGTCACTGCCCTAAAAACCCCGCTGTGCTCCACTTATTATTCATCCCTCTCTCCTCCCACTTCTCCCAGCAGCCACTGATCTTTGTACTGCCTCCACTATTTTGCCTTTTCCAGAATGTCATATAGCTGGAATCATACAGATTGTAGCTTTCTTAGATTGGCTTCTCTCATTGAGCGATATGCACTCAAGGTACCTTCATGTATTTTAGTAGCTTGATAATTCATTTCTTTTTATTGCTGAATAACATTATAAATGTACCAGTTTGTTTATCCATTCACCTACTGAAGAACATGGTTGCTTCTGGTTCTTGGCAACTATGAATAAAGCTGCTATAAACATTTGTGTGCAGGTTTTTGTGTGAACATAACGTCTTCAACTCATTTGGATAAATATCTAGAAGCACAATTGCTAGCTTGTATGGTAAGCCTATATATACCTTTGTAAGAAGCTGCCAAACTGTCTTCCAAAGTGGTTGTACTATTTTGCTTTTCTACCAGTAGTGAATGAGAGTTCCTGTTGCTCTGTCTTCTCACCAGCTTTTGGTGCTGTTAATATTTAGGATTTTAGCCATTCTGGGAGATATGTAGTGCTATCTCGTTGTTTTAATTTGCAGTTCCCTAGTATATGATATTTAGCATCTTTTCATATGCTTATTTGCCATCGGTATGTCTTCTTTGGTGAAGTGTCTATTCTGATCTTTTGTCTATTAATCGGGTTGTTTGTTTATTTATTGTTGAGACTTAGGAGTCCTTTGTGTATATAAGTCGTTTATTAAGTGCTCTGCAAATATTTCCTCCCAGTCTGTCTGTCCTTTCATTCTTTTAATAGCGTTTTTCAATTTAATGAAACCCAACATAATTAATTTTTATTTCATAGATCATGCTTTTGATATTGTATCTAAAAATCATCGTGAAACCCAAGGGATCTGGCTTTTCTCCAGTGTTATCTCCTAGATGTTTTTGTGTTTTACATGTAGGTTTACATTTTAACTTATTATTTGTGAAAGGTATAAGGTCTAGGTTTAGATTTTTTTTTTTTTTTTGCATGTGGATTTCTAGTTGTTTCGGTACCATTCGCTGAAGACTATCTTATTATCTGTTACCATTGAATTGCTTGTGTCTTTGTCAAACATCAGTTGATTATATTGTGTGAGTTTATTTCTGGGCTTTCTATTCTGTTCTGGTTATCTCTCTGGTTTTTTTTTTTTTTTTGCCATTACAGCATTGCTCTGATCACTGTGGCTATACAGTAAGCCTCAACATTGGGTTATCAGTCCTCCAACTTTATTCTTCTTCAGTATATTGCTTGTCCTTTGTCTTTCCACATGTCAGTTAGTTGATGTCCACAAAATAACTTTCTGGGATTTTGATTGGAATTGCATTGACTCTTTAGATTAAGTTGGGGAAAATGACATCATAACAATATTGACTTCCTATTCATGACGTAGAATGTCTGTGTATGTCTTGTTTGAGCTCTTTTTTCATCAGAGTTTTGTAGTTTTCTTCATATAGATCTGTATATCTCTTAGATTTATGCCTGAGTATTTCATTTCTGGGGGTATTAATGTAAATGGTATTGTTCATTAATAGTATATATAGGAAAGCAATTGACTTTTAACCTTGTATTCTGCAGTCTGGCTATAATTGTTACAGTTTTTTTTGTTGATTCTTTTGAATATCCTACATATATGATCATGTCATCTTCAGTTTTATTTCTTCATTAATATCACATTATTTCTTTAGCCCATTGATATAATGGATTACATTAATTGATTTTCAAAGTTGAACTAATCTTATATAACTGGAATAAGTCCCACTTGGTCGTAGCATATAATTCTTTTTTTATACATTGTTGGATTTGCTCATATGTTGAGTATTTTTACATCGATGTTCATGAGAGATACTAGTTTTCTTGTAATATCTGTGTGTGGTTTTGGTATTAGTGTAATACTGGCCTCATAGAATTAGTTTGGAAGTATTCTCTCTGCTTCTGTCTTCTGAAGATTGCAGAGAATTTGGTATAAATTTCTTCCTTAAATGTTTGGTAGAATTCACCAATGAACCCATCTGGGCCTGGTTTTTTCTGTTTTGGAAGGTCATTAATTATTGATTCAATTTTTCTAATAGGGCTATTCAGATTATCTTTTTTCTTGTGTGGCTTTTGGCAGATTGTGCCTTTGAAGGAATTGATCCCTTTCATCTGGGTTATCCAGTTTGCAGGCAGAGAGTTGTTCATAATATTTTTTTATTATCCTTTTACTGTCCATGGAATCTGTAGTGATATCTTCTTTCATTTCTGAGATTAGTAATTTATGTCTTCTCTTTTTTCTCTTATTTAGCCTGGGTAGAGGCTTATCGATTTTATTGATCTTTTCAAAGAACCAGTTTTTTATCCCATTTTCTCTGTTAACTTCCTGTTTTAATTTCATTGATTTCTGCTCTCACTTTAATTACAGTTAAGTCCTCAATGTTGTGGATGGGTTCTTGGAACTGACTTAAATCAATAATGTATAAGAAAACGAGTTTTACCATAGGCTAACAAGCGTTAAGTTACAAAAATACCACCATATTTCTAAAGACTTATAATATTAAACATTGAAATAAATGTGAGCTATATACACACTTAAGAAAGATTAATAAAAACAAAATAAGTATTTTCCAAACTGCTTATTCCAGTCAGGGTGGTGGGTGGCCAGAGTTCATCTGAGCAGCTCAGGGAACAAGCCCAGAACCAAACCTGGACAGGATGCCATTCCATTGCAGGGTGAACTCACACACACACCCCCAATACTCATTCATGCTGGGACAATTTAGACAAGTCAGTTAAGCTAAGGTGCACATCTCTGGAATGTGGAGGAAACCGGAGGACCTGGAGAAATCCCATGTAGACATGGGGAGAACATACAAACTCCACACAGACAATGGCCCCAGCCAGGAATCCATTTTTTATTTTATCAGTGTTAAAATGAAATGCTGAACAATATGAAGTTATTTGAGGATCTGCTGTATTTATTTTCTGCTTAGTTTGTATTAATTTGCTCTTGTTTTTCTAGTTTACTAAAGTGGGAGTTTAGACTGATTTTAGATTCTTTCTTAATGTTATATTTAGTATGTTTCCAATGCTATATTTTTCCCTCTAAGCACTACTTTCGCTCCATCTCACAAATTTTAAGTGTATTTTCATTTTAATTTAGTTCAACTTATTTTTAAGTGTTTCGAGACTGTTTTGACTCATTTGTTACTTAGAAGTGTGTTTTTGGTCTTCAAATACTTTGGGTTTTTCCTGCTATTTTTCATTATTGATTTCTAGTTCAATTTCATTGTGGACTGAGAGCATACACTATATGATTTGTTCTAAAATTTGTTAAACTTTGTTTTATGTTATGGGATGTGGTCTCCGTGATTGTTCTATGTGACTTTGAAAAGAATGTGTATTCCGCTGTTGTTGGATGAAGATTCTATGAATGTCGATTAGATTTAGTTTTTTGGTGGTGTTTGGTTCAACTATATCCTTACTTATTTTCTGCCTGCTGAATTTGTCAGTTACTGATAGTGTTGAAGTCTCCAACTATAATAGTGAATTTATCTATTTCTCCTTCAGTTTTAGCTTCACCTATTTTAACATTGTTAGGTGCTATCAATTGATACTTCTTAAAATTATTTTTAGTAGTTGACTTAGAGCTTGCAGTAAGTTCACTTTCAAATAACACTATAAAACTTCAGGGGTAGTGCAGACACTTTAAAAAATAGTATTCCCAGTTCTTCCCTCCCTGGGATTCTATAAAGTTGACTTTTGAAGCAGTAGTAAGTATAGAACAGGGTCTTTTTCTTTTCCCTTTCACTTAAACTTTTTAGTAAGTTGCATGTGGGTTTTGCCCCACTCAAATTTATTATAGTGATCAACAATTTGAGAGCTTATAATGTTTCTAAAAGAAATGGAAGCCAATTATGATTTTTAAGGAGGTTTTAGGTTCATTGTCAGATCCTTTACAGCATTTGGCCTGGCATTAGTAGGCAGTAAGGCTATGTTTACTTTTTTTGGTACATTTTTTGTTTAAAATACTTTGTTCCATTTTTCACTCCTACCAATAATATATGAGAGTTCCAGTTGTTCTACATTCTCACCGGTATTGGCTGCTGTTTATATTTTTAACATTTCTAGTGGGTGTTTAGTAGTCTCGCTTGCATTTCTCTAATAATTAATGATGTGGAACACTTTTCCAAGTGCTTATTGACCATATATCTTGCTTTGTTTCTTCATGTCTTTCTCCCTTTTAAAAACTGGGCTTATTGACTTGTGGTTTGTGTTTCAGATAAAAATCCTTTCTCAGATTTATGTGTTATCAGGATTTTCTTACCCATTTGTTTTCTTAATGGTTATCTTTTGATGTGTGAAAGTTTTAAATTTTTCTGAAATCTAATTTATCAGTTCTTTTTTCTCACAGGATTAGTGTTTTATATGTCCTTTCCAAAGGACGTTGCCTATCCAGAGGTCACAAAGGTAGTTTTTTTTTTTTCTAGAAACTGTATAACTTTAGCTTTTTATGGCCTATGATCCACCTTGAATTAATTCTTGTGTATGGTGTGAGATCAAGGTTCAAGAAATCTCAAAAAAAATCAGGAAAAAAAATTGTATATGTGTAGGTCTGTTTGTGTACCAGTTACCACACTTTAAATTATAGAAGCTTTATAATTAGGGGGGTTAAGATCCTTTGTAGGTTTTTTCAGTGTTTTCTTTGCTATTTTTGCATATTTGTTTTTCCATGTGAACTTTATATTAACTCTAATATTAAACTTATTGCTAATTGGTATTTTGAGGAATATAACAATAAGTTTATAAATTAAAGAGAACTTGACATGATGTTGAGTCAGCCTGTCTACAAAATGGCAATGCCTTTTCATTTGTTCATATCAACTTTTGTGTCTTTCAAGAGTGTTACAAAATTTTCCTCATCTAGTTTTTGTTGCTGTTATAATTGGGGTTTTCTCTACCAGTATGTCTTCTGAGTGGTTTTATTTTGTATGTATGAAGGCAAGTGATTTCTGTATGTCAATTTTACATCTTGCTGCCTCACCGAATCTTTTATTTTTTAATTGTGATACTCTAGGGTTTTCCAGGGATACCAGTAATTGCTAAACTTTCAAGGGCCAGATGGTAAATATTTTAGGCTTTGCTATGTGCCTCTGTTGTAGATTCTTTTTTAACCACTCTTTAAGAACATAAAAAACACCCTTAGCCTGAGAGCCATACAAAAGCAGGCTTCAAGTAAAGCTTATTGACTACTGCATAGCATATGCAAATATAGTTTTTATTTCTTCCTTACCAATTCTTAGGCCTCTCTTTGATTTGTCTGAATGGCTAATACTTCTAGCATAGTGTAGAACAGTTGTTGAGACAGTAGTATTCTTGCCTTGTTCTTGATATCAGTACAGAGGTCTCTATTGTAAGATTCTAGCCTTACAGTCATGTTAAGGAAGCATTCATCAACTGTCATTTCTTGAATGTATTTGTAAGGATTGGTTTTTAATTTTGTTAAAGGCTTTTTTTTTTTTTTTTTTAGCTATCTATAATCACGGGATTTTTCTTCCTTGAATATTTTAATATGGTGTATTCCATCAGGGCGGGCCTATTATTTTCTTAATGTGATGTTGGATGTTTGCTAGTATTTTATTCAGAAATTTTGCATCAATACTCATGCATGGTATTGGCCCATGTGTGGGTTTTTTTGGGAGGTGGGGTACTCTATCAGATTTAAGTATCAATGTTATACATTATAAATGTAAAAGCATCATAAATGTGATACATCCTGAAAACAGCCAGGTTTTCCTTAATTTTCAGTGCTTTAGGAACATTTTATGGAGCATTGGAACTATTTGGTTGAAAAATTGGTTTAAATTCATCTCTGAAACCACATGGGCCTGGTGCTTATTTTGTTGGGTAGTTTCTTAATAACTTTTTCTAGGGAAATTGATCTGCTTAAGCCTTAAACTTCTGTATTGAGTTTTGGTCATCTGTATTTTCCTAGAAAAGTATCCATTTCATCTGGTTTGATTTATTAGTATTGAGGTCTGCAAAGTAGCCACATGTGATTTACAAATTTCTTCTGCCGATTTTTCTTATTTCTTTTTTGTATACTTTGGTTTGCTCCACTTCCCTTCCCCTCTGCCTCTTTCTTAATCAAGTTAGTTAATCTTGTTAATTAAAAAAAAATAAGACTTTCAGTTTGTAAGGTCTGTTTTGTTCTACTCTCTATTTCATTGATTTTTGCTTTAGCTGTAATATTTCCTAACTTTTTATTTTGCTGTCCTTTTTTACTTGTCATTTTTATTTTGCTGTCCTTTTTATTTGTCATTTTATTATTTTACTGAAAAAACATTTATTGCTATGGATTCTCCTCTTATCACTTTGTATGTATCCACTAATTTGACATGTAGTGTATTCTTTATTTTAAAATTTTTCTGTAATTTTTGTTTCCTCATTCACCCACGAGTCTTTTAAATAGAAGAACTTTTATTTCCCGATAGGCTGTTTTGTTTTGCTATTGGTAATTTCAGGTTTTATTGAATTATGACTAGTGTTATTTGTAATATTTCTATTTTATAGAACTTCGATATTTCCTTTGTAATCCAATATTTTAATGAATGTTTCATGCCCGCTTAAGATATATTCTGTATTACTATTTCACTTATCATTTCGTTTAGGTCTTTTTTATTGTTTTTTTTTGTTCAATTGATGTCTTATACTGAGTGGAATATTATAGTCTCTTATTTGTATGTGCATGTATATCCATCTTCTATCTCCTGTAGTTTTGCTTCATGAAGTTGTTGCTATGTTGATGCAGAAAATTCACAATTTTTTTATTTTTTATATTTTTTTAATGCCTACAGCACCTGGTCTTCCTAGGTGTTCTCCCATCCAAGTACTAACCAGGCCCGAAACTGCTTAGCTTCTGAGATCAGACGAGATCGGACACGTTCGGGGTGGCATGGCCGTAGACTCACAATTTTTATATCATCGTGAATTACAGTTTTTAGTATTATATTTTCTTTTTACTTTTAATGCTTTTTGTCTTGAATTCTATTTTTTTCTGATTATCAAAGAGGCCTTTTTAAAATTGTGTCCACTTGCCTGAAATATTTTTGTTCAAACCTTTAGTTTTACCCTTTCTGAATTTGTTTCTTGACTATAACATATGGTTAGGTCTGGCTTTGTAAGCCAAGGTGAAAACTTTTTTCTTTTAGTGGATGAGCTAGGTCTATTCACATTTATTTTTATGACTGATGCATTTGGTCTGAACTTTGTCACAGTGTTTTATAATTGTTTTATTTGTTAAATTGCTTTTTTCTGTGAAGTGTTGTCTTTGCTCTTTAATTAAAAAAATATTTTCTGGCCTTTAAGAAGGTTTATATTTTTGTTGTGATCACCTGTTATTTAACCTTTTACTATTTGTGTCTCAGGATTTAGTGGCATTCTTTAACTCTCTTAGCCTATACAGCAGTTTGCTTATTGTATTTTCCTCTTTCCCTCTCAGTGTTACATGCAGCATTTGTGCATTAGTCTTCTACCCTCACCTCAATATTTGTTTTAGTAATATATTTGGATATTTTTAAATCCTTGGTGTCCATTCTTTCGTTAGTTTTTGCAGTTATCTCTTGATTATAAGCAGCTTATTCTCTATACTTCTGAGGAAAGGCTTGAGTGCTAGGTTCTTGTATGTTTAAATGACAGGGCCAAGACTTAAACCCAGGTTCTCTCCCTGTAAAATCTGTGCCTTTTCTGCCGCACCTCATTACTTATCTTCATTAATACACACCGTAAGTCCAAACTGGCAAGCCTCCATTAAGTTTGCAGTGTCTTTAAAGTGATAAAAGGCATGAACTTCATAGTCTGGTTTGGGTGGTGGATTGCTTTTCTCGTTGATACTTTTTTAAAGATTGTTTTAACTGATGATCTTTCCTCTTATGTTACAGGACCAAGCCATATGTCATTTTACGTTCGAACTCACAAAGGATCAACGCTCTCTCAGTGGTCTCTTGGCAATGGCACCCCAGTCACGAGTAGAGGAGGAGACTACTTTGTATTTTACTCCCATGGACTCCAGGCTTCTGCATGGCAGTTCTGGATAGAAGTACAGGTTGGTATTTCCCAGCATTGCTGGTATCACCGATCAGGTTCCTAAGTGGTATTAGGCAGGAATCGAATACTTGGGATCAGTATTCTGCCTTCACAGAACTAGAGAACTAACTAATTTTCTCTGCCAGGTCTTGGAGGAACAGCCTGAGGGAATAGTCACTGTGGCCATTGCTGCCCACTATTTTTCTGGGGAAGACAAGAAATCCTCCCAGCTGGATACTCTGAAAGAGAAGTTCCCAGACTGGACATTTCCGTCTGCTTGGGTGTGCACCTACGACCTCTTTGTGTTTTAATTTTGTGGATGAGCTCTGAGTACATGCCCAGTGGGATATGTCATGTGACGCGATTTCTCCCTATGCTACATTGATATTTGTAATGTAAGTCAATGGACTTTAATAAGCATATTGTCAAAGAGCTTTGTGGGCTAACACTCTTCAGGGCCAAGCATTATAATGGTTACACTGTGGGGTAGTGATGCATGGCCTTTTTGACACTTGAAAATGCCAGTTTCCTGGCCTTAAAGCACATGTGGATACTGCCACTACACTAACATGTCATTTTATATGACCTTAAGGACAAAAGCCAACAAACCACTTAGTAGTTGTTCCCTTAGGATCATGAAAGATGTTGAAGGTACTTTAAGACCATTGTTAATGAGACAAATGACATTTCCAGTTAAAGCCCAAGACCATTTATTGTATTAGTGGATGGAGCATAAAATACCATTCACTGGAGTAATGATTCCCCTTGATACCTAACTATAGGTCATTAGAAAGCTTTTACAGTAAGGACTGGGGAAGAACCCTTGGGCGTTTGAGGTCCCTGCCTTTGCTGAGAGCTGTGCTTCTTCAGGCAGCCTCGAGAGTATGCTTTGCATCTCTGTAGTGAAGCCCAGGACCCCTGATGTGGATACCTGTGCTAAGATAGTGACTCTTGTCCTTCTGCCTAGTGGTCACTGAGATTCACCATTGTGATGCTTTTCTGAGGTGGTTTTCAATGCTTGTTTCCTTCTGAAACATATCTTTCCCCCTCTTCATCTTACCAATTTGAGAAGAGGAGCATTTTTCCAGCTATAGTCCCCTCTGGGTTTTCACAGGTTCTTTTTGGTTCAGAATGTTGTTTCTGCAAGTACATGACTTCCTTCCGTCCTTCCTCAGAGGACTGAGTTTCTATGGTGGCTATTCTTGGGAAGGACAAGCCTGGAGTGAGGGGTGGGTTGTGAGCTGCTGAGCAGTTTATATACTCTGTTTTGTAGGAGTTTTGTTATCCAAGGTTAATTCTTTAGGGCACAATTTTATTGATGCACTAGGTCCTTATTTTTGTCTGTTTTCCAGCCATATGAACAAATTGGTTTCTCAGTAACTAACTTAATCACTAGCAGAGCTGGCTTTCCTGAGACTTGAGGTTGTGGCTTGTACTAGAATGAGATCACTGCACCTATAGCTGTCGGGGTTCAGATCCTGCACAATGGCAGTCCTAGGGCTTAAAGGTGCTTTTCATTTTGAAGATGGCTGTGTAGCATGTGAGGCTTATCACAGCAGTGCCTCCGATGGGTTCTTGACTCCAGCAGTGGAAGGGTCTGGTGGTAAATTTTGTTAGCTTTCTTTTTTCCATTCAGAAATGTAAAAAGTTGGATAAATTTTGAGTTTAGTAAGCATAGGCCAAAAATATTTTTAAAGAAAAGTCATAGTAAAAATTTAAAACTTTGCACTTTGATCCATTTGAACAGCAAGAGCATAGTTAAGTGTGCATGGGGGGGCGGGATTTTTCTTGCAGCTGCTTGTGTGATATGTACAATGTGATTTATTAATCATGCTCTTCATATTGCCTGCCTAATTTGTGACTCTTTAAAAACTGGGCTCACGCAAATATCAGGGCTGCAGCCAGAGCTGAATGATAACATGCTGACTGTGACATGCATGGACACTGGAGCCATTACTTTTTCTGACTTTGTAGAAACCATATATTTCTAGCCTCAAGTGCTTCAGTGTCTGGCTGTTACCATATTTATCCGTGAGGCCAGATGATTTCTGAGTTTGTCAAGTGGTATATAGTTTGCAGTGTTTATACCTTGAGTAGCACAGTTGTGGAGGAAAAGTTAGAGATAGTAATACCTCAGTGAATTTTCAAAATATGGTCCTCCATATCCACAGGTTCTGCGTCCACAGATTCAACTGTGGGTCAGAAATATGTGGGGGGGAAAAAAATGATGTTTTTGCTGACACGTACAGACTTTTGTCCTTGTCATTATTCCCTAAACGATACAGTGTAACAACTATTTACATAGCATTTACATTGTATTATAAGTAATCTAGAGATGATTTAAAGTATATGAGAGGTTATATATGAATACTATAACATTTTACATAAGAGACTTGAGCGTCCACAGATTTTGGTATTTGAGGAGGGTTCTGGAACCTATCCCATGTAGATTATGAGGGATGACTGTACAGGCATATTTCTGTCGCTGTGGTCAATTTGAAACTGATCTAGAAATTACAGGGAAAAAAAAAGCAAAATCTCAAGTGTTGAGGAAAGACATTGGTTGAAACACAAATAGTTCCCTGTGGTGTTTTTTTTTTCCCCCTTTAGGAAGGACGTTGTAACTCTTTTTCAGTAATGATCATGGTTTTCTTTTTACCTTTGGGTTATACCTTTATATGTAAACAATTCTTTTTTTTTTTTAGCATTATAAAACTTTAATATTATGCAAGGTCAGTAACAAGATGCTCACTAGTCTCTGGGCATGTTTAAATATTCTGAGATTATTTTAATGCCAGAAATGGTTAACTAATTATTCATGGCTGTTAATAAGTGCTGCTAAGATTAAAGTACTAGGTTTTTTTTTGAGTATATGATCATTTCCTACAGAATTTGAATGTAGGTAAGCACAGTACTGCATATTCAGGGAAAGTGTAAAGAATTGTGATTTCAAAATAATTATTAAAATGTGCACTGTGTCAGACCTAACAATGATTGTTGCATGAAATATTCCTTTCCACAGTTTAGCAGATGCAAATTAGCATAGGGTTCCTAAAAGGCTACCACTGAGGGAGCCCATAAACCAGCCTGCTGACTCAGGAACCTATATTGTTTGTTTCTGTTTCTTTTCACTAGTTTGCTGACTTGATTAATTTTTGCCTTACAATGTTGCTGAAATACTTTTTAATATCCTAGTTAGTATCTTTAACAGAAAAAAAGATCTTTATTAATTATGTTATCCTGTATCCTCATATTCAGAGGGTTATTTCAAGTCTACACAGCATTTTAAAGTCTTCTTTAAAAAAAAATTACTGTTAAAAGACCTAGATGGCTCATGTGGATATAACTGCTATTTTAATGGGTTATATGAAAAAAGAACTTAGCATGGAAATGTTAGTTTACTTTAACTAGAATCCTTTTTGCAGTGGAATGAGATTGTGCATCTGAATTCTACAGAAACTAATCACCTCTTATTTGGTAAATATTGAGCTTCAGCATATTCAGTAGTTTTAAATCATTTCCCTTGGCAAAGAAAATCATGAAAGGCTCAGAAAGGTGTTCTTTTGTTGGAAGATAGGGATAGGAAGGACAGAAGAAGAAACTGTCTTTCAGTCAGAAGGCGACCCACTGCTCATTCTCTCCAAGGAAAGGAGAGAAAGGAAAGTACTCTCCAAAAGAGTACCCACACATCATGGTGCAAGGTATTTCACTTTGAGTGAATGCCTTCAAAACAGTTCACAAGGTGAAACAGCTGAATGGCAACTATTCCTAATACACCTTGCTGCCTCTTAGGGCCAATAAAGCCAAAATGCACTTAGACCTCTTTATACCTGTTTTTATTTGAAAAATATCCTAGCCAGTTTTGAAGTACATAAATATGTATTTTTGATATTGCTACTTATTTGATTTGTAGAAGTATATACTGTGTTGATAATTTCTCCAAGTTTGATCTTATACCATGATCAAGTGAGATTCAGCCCAGGAATGCATAGTTTAACACTTGAAAAATCAATCAATGCAGTACTGCATATTAAAGGACAACCACCATATATGGTCATCTCAATAGATACAAAAACAATTTTTTTTAACAAAGCCTACCATCTTTTCATGATAAAGGAATTCCTTAACTTGATAAAGGTCCTCCGTGAAAAACATCACAGCTTATTACATAATTTACGATGAAAGACAAAGCATTTCCTCTAATATTAGAAAAACAAGGATGTCCACTACTGAATACTGTACTGGAGGCTCTAGCCAGGGCATTTTGGGAAGAGGCATCATTAGACAGGAACTGTTAAAACTACCTTTAGTTGCAAATGATAGATCATTTATATAGAAAATCCTAAGGAAACCACAAAAAACTATTACAGTTAATAACTTCAGCAGTGTTGTAGGGTCCAATATCAATGTACAGAAACCAGCTGTAACTCTGTATACTAACGAACAAAGAACAATCCAAAAATGAAAATTCTATTTGAAATAGCATCAAGAATAAAATACTTAGGAATAAGCTTAACAAAAGTACAAGGTTTTTACACTGCAAACTAAGACACTGCCGAAAGGAATTAAAGACAAAAATAGACAACCTACGTTCATGGATTGGAAAGCCTAATATTAAGATGGCAATATTCTCCAAATTGATCTATAGATTGAATACAATCCTCACCAAAATCCCAGCTGCCTTTTGTGTTCATGCACACAGAAACTGACAAGCTGATCCTAAAATTCATACAGAAATGCAAGGAACCCAGAATAGTAAAAACAGTTTTGAGAAAACAACTCACACTTTCAAAACTTCCTACAAAGTAGCAACAGTAATCAAGACAGTGTGGTCCTGACATTAAGAATAGCCATAGAGATCAATGAAGTACAATTAACGGCCCAGAAATAAACCCATATTTAGTCAATTGGTTTTTGACAATTCAATGGGAAAAATTTTTAGTAACTGGTTCTGGGACACTAAATATCCACATACAAAAAAACAAAGATCCCCTCACTTCATACCACATACTAAAATTAACTCAACATGGATCAAGACCTAAACTGTAGGAACTAAACTATAAAATTCTTAGGAGAAAATAGACATTAGTACCTGTTTTTACAAACCAAAAGAAATCCTAAGAGGATTTTTGCTTTTAAAAAAAGCTGTTACTGTACTAAACTTAGTTAGGTCTTTCATTTTAAAAATCCAAGTGGTATAACACAAACTTTTGGAAAGTGGCGGATATCCTTTGCTTTATGCTATTTCAGCTTATGAAAAGAATTTTCATAGGCGTACCACACTCTATTTTGGATAGTGGGGGATGCCTGTACCTGATAAGGGTCTACTATCCAAAATATGTAAAAACTCTTGCAAATCAACAATAAAAGATAAATGACTCAATTGTGAAATGGGCAAATGGTGTGAACAGACATTTTTATCCAAAGATATATAAATAGCTAATAATCATGAAAAGACAGCCATCAGGGAGATGCAAATCTACAATGATACCACTTCACACATTAACTCAGATGGCTATAACCAGAAATACAACAATAACAAGTGTTGATGGTAGAAACTGGAACCCTCCTCCCACTGCTAGTACAAATGTGGAAAAATGACACAGGCACTTTGGAATACGGTTAGCATTCCCTCAAACATTAACCAGTTATCATATAACTCAGTATTTCCACTCAGAACTGAAAACATGCCCACAAAGAAACTTGCACATGAATGCTTGTAGTAGCATTCATGATAGTCAAAAGGTGGAAACCACCCAAAAGTCCCTTAACTGATGAATGGATAAACAGATGTAGTATATCCACAAAATGATTATTCAGCCTCAGAAAGGTATGAAGTACTGATATACAAAGATGAACCTTGAAAACATCTTGCTAAGTGAAAGAAGCCAGACAGAAAAAGCCACATATTACATGATTCCATTTATATGAAATGTCCAGAATAGGCAAATCCATAAAGACAGAGAGCAGACTTAGGAATACAGGAAATAGGTAAAAGTCAAAATCATTTTTAATCCCACCTATTAGAGATGTTGTCTAGTCTCCTCTACACTTACATACAGAACTGGTGGAAACCATATGGTATACATGATTTTATATTCCTTTTCATTATACTTTGAACATTTTCCATGATTGTCTGTTCCAATCTTGTGTTGTCAGGCATCTAGGATGCTGCCAACTCTTGATGCACCTATTCTAAATAATTCTGCATATAAATAAAATTTAAATCTGTCTGAATTTCTAAGTTATTTCACATTCAGAAGATTCTAAGAGGTGGAATTATAATTGGTGGTTCATAATACATATACTTTTTGCTGTTAACCTGAGATGGTAAATAAACAAAAGTTCATGTAATGGTTTTATTGCCCTTTACCAAGTAAAAAAATACACATTACAGAAGTAGCAGCAACTTTAATTACAAGCAAAGGTTGACTCGACCCCCAATGACTTCTTATTTTGGTATTAGCAAATAATTTAAATTTCAAATAGTTATGAATATTTAAATTCATTGGTTAAAATTATGGCTTAAACAGTGGAGAACGTGAACCAAATAGGGCAAAATAAAAATAAGGATTTTTTAAAATTAAAGTATATAACAATTACCAAAGAAAAATTTCTGTAAAACTTGCCTTTTTTTTTTTTTAATCTTGGGGCCACCCATTCTGATTAGCTGAAAAACAAGTATTTTAGAGAGAAAAAATTCATTTATGGCATTAATCACAGGAATACAGTTACCTTATTGGTGCCTGCTTTGAAGAGTGCAAGATGAACCCAGCAGTACATTAGGATATTTGAAAAGATCACAGCTGTTTACAATGGTAAATCATTTTTATTGACTGAATATTCACACCAAGCACAAAAGTAATGCTAGTTCTTCTCCTACTGGACTAAGAGAAGAAATTTCAGTTTAGTTTCTTGCTGGGCTGCATGTACTCACATGGGAAGCATTTTCTAAAGATTTAGGGAAAGGTGGTTTAAAACAAAGGCTTAATTAAATAAAGGTAGCACCAGAAGGACCAGGTACCAATAATCACATATTCCACCCATCCAGGAGTTTGAGTATGTGAAATTATTGCACTTGTAAGAAGTAAATGACAGTAAATTACCAAACCCAATAATTTAAAAGTTTGATGAATTCTGAACTAAGTAGTTTCAAAATGGTTTTGAGTTTCCCTTTAAAGGAAACCTGGCTAGGACAACTAATTCTAGCCATTTACTTTAAAAAACAAGGATAGAGGACCAAGTTTTAGTTCTAAACTGTAATTGCACTATGAGAAGAGAGGCTGTTTTACATAGTGGTATGAGTTTGGTCCACATCAAATACATTGTTATAAAAATAAACAAGTTTGTTTTTGTAAAAAATAACATTGCATTCCTTTGTTCAATTGCACAGTACAAACAAGCTATCTAAATTAATACTGTTATAAGGTAATTAGAAGTACAGTGGATATGTGTTTAGTCTGAAGCAATAAAGGAGTACACAGTTAAGTTTTCATAATGTATGAAAACTAAAATTTAAGTCATCTGA
This sequence comes from Pteropus vampyrus, assembly GCF_000151845.1. Taxonomy (NCBI): domain Eukaryota; kingdom Metazoa; phylum Chordata; class Mammalia; order Chiroptera; family Pteropodidae; genus Pteropus; species Pteropus vampyrus. The sequence continues at coordinate 122,614 of NW_011889082.1, forward strand.
AATACATAAAATATTTTAAAAAGTTACAATGAAGAATGCATTTTTATATACTAATTATTAGCTGTGATAATACAGGATTCAGCAGTCCATTTACATAAAACTCCATTTTTATTCAATTTACAAAAGCAATAAATAAGAAACTACATTAATTTGCACAAAACCTGTTTCATTTCATGATCAGTGTGACCATTTGTTACTTTATGACCAAGCCAATAAACCTGTCTTCCTCTATGAAGACGGCTCATATTTGGAAAGAAGAGCAAGCCCTGTCTTTATTCCAAGAGTATCTATAGCCATGCAGAATCCAGCATAAAACCTTACAAATTATAATACAAGGCCTAAAAATATGAACACCGCCTGTGAATATATTTACACAAGAGTAGTATTCACAAAAAGTTCTTTGATACAAAATAGTTTAGTAGTACCTAACAGCATAATTGAAGAACCAACCCCTCAGACCTCGGCCCATACTTATCTAGCAGGAATCAAGCCTGCACACCGACTCACAAATAGCTCCCATCAATTCAGGCCTGGGATATAACAGGCTAGAAAAGCCAAGGAGCACATCCTCATCACACTGGCCAGTATTGTGCCAAGGCAGACATCTATTCAGGAGGCCTAGCCAAAGAGTCCAGTGCTCTCAACCCAAGGGCACATTACAGGTACCTCAGGTACCTGATAAGCTATAGCAAGCACCTTCGCATTTATTTTTAAAAAGCAGTCTGGACACACACTGTACCAGAAAACATGTTAAGAAGCTATACACAGTGAAAAAGCTCATCTGGACAAAGAATCCTTATAAGAGCTATCAATCTTTAAGAATAAAACCAAAATATTCTCATGTACATCTGTACAATATTCTTTATTACTTTCCACTGCAGCTTAAAAACTTTTTTATGAAAGATGATTGATTCTGCTATCACATTTTTATGGAGTCAAAGAGACTTCTTAGAGGACAGTTAGTTAAAATTTAATACCTTACCAGAGTCTCTGAACTGAGTTCTGTCCCTGGTTAAGTTATCGAGCTAGGTCACAGTGTCCTCAGTTGCACACTGCTGCTAATTAATACTGCCCACGGTGACGTACCCCACTGTTGTTAGGACACAGAACAGTCGTAAGTTCCATCCTGAAAAGATTCCTCCTCCTCCGCTCCGGCTGTGTCCTCCTCTTTCCGACTGACCATACTGCTACCTCCGACCTCGCTCTGGGGGATGCTTCCATGGCCCGAGGAGCCCCTGCTCTCCTCTACCCGGGGGCTAGACTGCTCAGGAGTCTTACCCACGGTTATTGGCTGGAAAGCTTCGGGCTGGACCTGCTCTTCGGTTATTTCATTGAGCTTCTGTAGTTGTGGCTTAATGATGTTTAAAAATGGCTTATATCCAGGACTAAGGAGAAGAAAAAGGAAATTAGTTCTCATTTGCTATGTTCAAAAGTCTCCACAGAATGTTATGGATAAATTCCTACTAAACACTGATACGATCAATCATAAGGTCAGTGACAAATTATGAGGAGAGAGGCAGTGGCGTAGAAAGGTAGGGAGGCTTCTTAGGTGTTCTGGCCAGCATAGAGGGGGCTGCATACAGCTTTAGTGTGAGTCTTAAATGTCTGAGCACTAGGAGCAAGACTCACATTCTTTATCTAGTTGTACAATTAAAAATCATATTCTACAGTGTAAGGACCAACAGGATTTTAGATTTGAAAAAGAGCCTTCAGAGAACCTAAATGAATTTGTCAGTTAAGAAAAACTAGATCCAAGTAAGGGAAGCTCCAAATCCACACAAAAGGTTACAAAAGGCTAGAACCCAAGGTTCTTTCATCCACTACGCATAATTTGGGCTTCCTAGTAATTGCCATGGAACGTTAAATTCACATAGACGTTAAATTTTTATTTTTCCAAGTGGACACTTTTAGGTTATTACCTCCAATTCCATAGAACTGCAGATCTCAAGTTCCAGTCTCAATTCTAAGATCATTTGTACTGTACCAGTCTTAAGTCAGTGACATCTATTCCCATTATAAACTGACCAATGATGTCTCATTGGACATTACTCATGTAAATGGTTGGTAAAGAATGGTAACTAAAGAAAACAGCTTTAAAAATGAACATATGAAAGCATTTTTATTTCGACCAACCTACAAATCTCCAAATAAATGAACCAGAGCTAAGCCCTAATGTGAAAGGACAGAATTCACCAAAGGACAGCTAAGGAACAAGCCTAAGGAAACCAGCACTTACCAATCTGTAGAGGCCCATCGGTCCACCGCATGTAGCCCTGTCTTTATGTTCTGTAACATTTCTCCATTTACCTCTGAAGACTGTATAATAACCAAAATCTGGTTGATTACTGAGGATTCTCTAAGAATCAGGCCTATGACAATGCACCAGTCCAGACATCCTGCCTCCAGGAATATGTGTAGCAAATATCTATACATAAACAAAAACAAAATAACTGAGAAAGAAATACAGAGCTAAGTAGAATCTACAGATATTCAGAAAGGCAATCATTATCAGGAAAGTAGCCCCTGTATCTTATTTACCCAAATATCCTGAGTAGACAGACATTCTGTGCTTTCAAAATGCTGAGAAACTCACCGAAGCTGGACCTGGGATTTGTGAGGCCCTTTACTTGCCAACTCCATGGAGATGTGCTCTAGCTCTGACTGAGTTAAACTGAGTGTAGAAAAATTTTCATCGACCACGGTCCAGTCCCCATCCACCATGGAGCTACTTTCCGTCAAGTCTGTAGCTGAACCAATACTACATTCATCACCTGATGAAGAAGTGCCAAAAGTTATAAACTATAAGTTCACAGAGAAAATGTCTTCCTTTAACTTTAAATATTGGCTGTTTTTCAGATGTTTATTTCTCCTCAAGATTTTGAAACCAAAACCTTAACTCCACTGCTAAAATTTCCATGCTATATTAACAGTAGATATATTTTAAAAAATCATTAGATAACCAGGCGTTATGTGCCTTCAGATGGAAATACGATACCTATGAAGGAAGTAGTCTTGCCTGCCTCCAAAAAAGAAAAAAATCTAGCTATAATTTGACCAAGGCTTTAGATTCAATTACCAATTTACAAGAAATACAGAGGAAACTGTTACACTAAACCATGAAGATGCAATCACCAAAGTTCACATTATGGGAAAATCCACAGAAGTGAGTTTCTTCAATGAATAAATTGAAGGGGAAAAAAAGGAGATGTAGAGGGGAACAATCACTGAAAAAAGAATTAAAAACATAACAATCACAATGTTTGAACCTTATGTGGATCTTGAGTCAAGTCATAAAAAGTTTGTGACATTATGAAACAATTGGAGTTTGAATATTTACCGGATATTTGATGGTATTAAGGAATTACTGTTAAATTTTTAGAGGGATAATGGTATTACAGTTAATTTTTTTAAAAGAATCCTTTTAGAGATACATATTAAAATAGTCACAGATAAAAAGTCATGTTTTGGATTTGGTTCAAAAATACAGGAAGGGAAAGTAGATGAAACAGATTTGGTCATGAGTTGGTAATAATTGAAGCTGGGTGATAGATTGTGGGTGGGGCAAGGGATCCATTATACCAGAGGTTCTCAACCCCTGGGTCACGGATCATTACTGGTCTGTGCCCTGTTAGGAATCAGGCTGCACAGCAGGAGGTGAGCGGCAGGCGAGTGAGCAGAACTTCACCTGTATTTGCAGCAGCTCCCCAGCGCTGGCATCACCACCTCAGATCATCAGGCATTAGATTCTCACAGGAATACCGGTCCCTGGTGCCAAAAAGGTTGGGGACCACTGCATTATACTATAACGTCTATTTTTTAAATGTGTTTGAAATGATCGCTTTTAAAAGTTTTCTTAAAAATCAATGGTACTGCCTCATGTCCTAATCTCAGAAAGAAGAAGAAAAAAATCAGCAAATAAGTGAAGATGTGGAGAAAATGGAACCCCTGTTAATGTCAGTGTGAATGTAAAATGATGTAGCTGCTATTGAAAATATGATAGTTCTTAAAAAAAAAAAAAATTAAAAAGAATTATCACATGATCTGGCAATCCCACATCTGAACATATACCACAAAGAATTGAAAGCAGGGTCTCAAAGAGATATCTGTACTACCATGTTCACTGCAGTATTATTCACAATAACCAAAAGGTAGAAGCAACCCAAGTGTATGCACGTCAATGGATGGATAAACAGTATGTGGTGTATACACACAATGGAATATTATTCTGCCTTAAAAAGGAAAGAAATTTCCATTCATGCTACAACAGCAATGAACTCTGAGAACATTATGCTAAGTGAAATAAGCCAGTTATAAAAAGACAAACACTGCATTATTCCACTTATATGAGGTATCTAAAGTAATGAAATTCATAGAGATAGGAAATAGAATGGTAGTTGTCAATATTTGGAAGTGGGAGGAATGGGGAATTGTTATTAAATAGGTATAGGATTTTAGTTTTGCAAGGTGAAGAGTTCTAGAGGTTGGTTGCACAACAATATGAATGTAAATACAACTGTACACTTAAAAATGGTTAAGATGGTAAATTTTATGTGTAGTCTACCACAATTAAAAAAAAAAAAAATTAAAGCAGCTATAAGCCTCCTCACACAGCAGAAGCTCAGGTAACAATGATGGCATACTGAAATTCAAAGTTCAGGTGAATGAATTATGAAAACTACATTATGAAAACTACAGAAAATCAGACCAAATGTTACTTAAGCTCCTATAATTATATAAACCTAAGCAACATAAATCACTTTAAAACTTCCTCAGTTTGTAGCTTATTCATTACTACAAGAGCAGAAGTTGGCACACATTTTTTGGTAAAGGGCTAGATAGTAAATATTTTAGGTTTTGAAGGCTAAGAGGCAAAACTAAGGATACGATGTAAGAACTTAAAAGAGAAAAAGAAAATTTCCACAAAATTTCATCAGTGAAATAAAAAAAGATAACAGTGTATTTTTTTATGATACAGGTAGATTTATAAGAATAGAATTTTTTACATGGGGATAACATTTTTGCTTACTTGAAGTTCAAATCGATTGCCAAAGTTCATCTATTAGTGCTGATCTGTAATAAGATTTTACCTATTTTATTTTACCTAAAATAAATATGGTGAAGTATAGTCAAGGCCAATTTGGCCTTATTCTAGTAACTAACTATCCACCTCTCCAGCAGATATTAATGGATAATCCTCAAGAATGTACTTGAAAGATGAGTGAAGGTCTATCTCTGAAGTGCTACAGCACAGAAACGTTCTTGCAAAGGAACTGAAAATGAGCTAAGATTTAAAATGACATTTACCTTTATTAGATAAAGGTGACAGGAAGGCATCTTGCATCTGTGGTCCATGGGATGAGGCTGTGTCTATCTCATGATGGGCAGGGCCAATGTTGTTGAGCCAGCTCCGACTTCGTTGGACGTTAGAAATGCCAGCATCTATCTCAAGGTTTAAAAAAGGGTCAGCTGATTGAGACTTTAACAGTTGCTCTCCCACTGCAAGGTACGTCCAAAAACAAAGGAAAAAAATGGGAATCAAGATGCACACTGCCATTTCTAATTCAGTTCTTTCAGCTCCTTTCTCCCTACTCCCCCCAAACTAAAAGTTCAAAGTCAATTACTGTCCTACACTGCATCATCCACCCATAAACCAAGGATATGGGGTTGTAACTATGTAATATATAATGCCACCTACCAGTCATCTTATATATCTTACTAGAACTAGGCAAAATTTTATTCTATTCATCTTTTAAGTGATTCTCCTTGGTTCTTAAAATGACATGAAGTTTCCAAATGTTAAAAGGCTTTTGTTTGAATTTTCTTAATAATTAGAATAATCTTCTTTAAAAGACCTGAACTAAAAAACTTAATCTTTTAATTTTTCTTTCATCAAAATGCTGTTTCACTTTATCCTCTTTTAGTTTAGAAAATGGGCTCTCAAAGATGCATTTTTACTATTTTTTCTGGAATGAGTCCTGTCAGGTAAGTGACAATTTTGCTTATTTTGAGGTCCATGACTAACCAATTCCAAAACTTCCCACAATAAGTGTGGTAGCGTCTATATTCAGCCACTTTTCAACTTGCTGACAGAATCTAAGATAACAAGAGGTAGATTTATAAATTAGACTTCAAGGTTACAAGTCTTCGAGACATAGATTTTACTTTATTTACACCCTTGGATCAAATGGTGGATGATCCAACTGATGAACAAAAACTTCTCTGAATAACAACCAACAACAAAATGTCTAAATACTAAAATATAATTCTCCTTGTACTAGTGACACAAAATTTGCATTACCTGTTCGAAATTTTCCATTCTTGAAAGGAGAACTAATAGAAGAGGCTGGGATGATGGGAAGTGGCCACAGGAAATCTCTGTGGAGTCTCTTCAGGGCTATCACAAAGTTGTCTACCCGGGCAGCTCGGGTACGTTCCTTGCAGAGCCAACTAATTAGTTCGAAGCCCAGCTGGGCTGCAAAGCAGCCGAGGTCTTTTAGCCGAACTTCTTCTAAGAGACGCCGAGCATGTCTCCAGAGCATCATGTCAATATACATGTTTTCTGCACAATCGCTGTCTTTACTCCATCTATAAGTGGGAACACAAGAAAGCTACAGAAAAATCTTTACTGGAAGATTTCACATAACTTTATACATTAGCTTTGATAAAAGTAACAAGGTAAGAGATCCAAGATCTAATTCTGACCGAAGAGAAAGATAAAGTATCAGGTTTTCTCCTCCATGTGATACCATGACCTACTGAACAATATCTGGGACACAGCGAACTCTTGAAACATGTTTGTAGAATGAGTACATGAACAGGAAAGAATGTGAGACAGACAAAGCCAAACCAGGAAGAGGGTGGTGACTGCTTGAAGAAAAGAAAGGGAGCAAATAAATGCTATATTTGAAAAGACCAATGAAAAGAGGGAAGGAGAGCAGATCAAAGAAACCAAGGAGAGAGAAGAAATATGAAATGAGGTCACTCAATGTGAGTTACATAGAAACGTAAGAATAAAACTGATTTACATATGTAAATGCTTAGAACTTGCCTGGCACACAAGTGAACGCTTAGTATGTATAGCCAGTCTTTAAATTTAGGGTATGGCTGAGAAGCTAATGTTTGTCTGGCAATTGTTTATAGTCCTCCATATTGCATTTTACTTATATATAGCCCATGACTGTGTGTATATTGCAAGTGAGGGTGATATTAATGGCTATGATAAGAAAAAGCAATCAAACATCACAATAAAAATGTTGAGAAAGCTCTCACTATGTGCCAGGCACTGCAGAAACAATACAAACAGAATATAATAGGATTAGGAAGAGAGAAACCAAGAGCCAAGAACATGCAACGCAAGAAGGGATACAAGGACTTCACGAACCAGAGGAAATCCTAAATATGTTATAACATTCAGTGAGTTCATAGTTAACCTCTCAGGAGACAATAACCCAACTACGGGTGATGCAGGTTTCAGTCTCCAAGATACATTTCCTCTTTACTCTCCCATTGTTTAATGACATCTCCAATAAAAAGAGTCACAGGAGAGTCAAGTACATGAGGACTAAATTTTATTTTTTGGTCAAGAAGTATAGTGGGAAAGAAGGATAAAACAGTTGACCATAAGAAGGCTTTTGGATTATCTGCAGCTTTATTTATTTTCCTTTTTATACTATTAGAGGTAATTGAAAGTTAATTGCATTCAGATCAGGTACATCAAGACCTACTCTAGTACAAGGGGCAGTAACTGTAAACAGTAATGAAGTTAACTTTGGAAGAAGAAAAAAAGGGAAGCCTTTTGTGTGCTAAGCCTTTTGGGAATGGAAAGGTAAGTGCAATCAGATCAAGCAGTAACAGCATTTCTTTTACCTTTTTCCAGAAGGACCAGATGGCATACTTAGTGTTTTCTGTAAGCTAAATTTACTAGCAGGAACATTTTCAGCTGACTGGGATAAACTGATGCTTCGATTCCTGAAGAACTCAAATCCACCACTTGAACTGGGTTCCTAAGATAATATACATCGTGCGGTACAGTTAGAGAAAGATGCCACATAGGTGTATGGCCCAGAGAAGCTATGCAATTTTGCAACTCACCTGAGCTGTAGGTGTGGATGGAGGTGTCTCAGATTCGCCAGAGCCAATGGCTTTCAGAAATCGAATCATGTGCCGACATAAGTCCCACTTGCCTTGTTCCAGGGCTGTGTTGAACAGAAGGGTGGCATGTTGCCTGCTTACTGCTGGGACTTCCATATTCTACAAAACCAAGGAAGACAAGCATTCCTTTTATAGTGCAAATGATTTGGGAAGATATGAGCAATTCTTTTATCTCCACAGTTCCCTAAACCCAGAAAACAAATGCTGCTGCAACACTGTAGGGGACAGTTAGTTTAATAGTAAAATTAAAAGGAGCATTAAAAAATACCATACAAGAAAAAGTGAAGCAACTACTCTGCTGGTGTAATATAAATTACGATTTATTGAACTCACTACATGCCAGATACCTTATGTAAACCTTACATACATTCTTTCATTTCTCCTAGTGATACTACAAAATAGGTATATCATTCCTATTCTACAAATGAGGAAACCGAGTTAAGTAACTTGAAGATCAGGAGAAAAGCAAGAATATAAATCTAAGTTTGCCTGGCTATAAAAGAGCTCAGGTCTGTCTCCTGTGACAGTTTTCAGAGGATGTGACTTAAAAAAATTCTTTGCTTTGGGCAATAGTATGTAGTACTGCTACACAATCAGCATCCAAAATAATTATTTCACAACTTAACCTTACTACCTACCTTGACCTTCATGGAAAGGCACCTAATACTCAAGTTTAACTGTAATTATCTGATAAGCCATAGCAATTTAGGAATTTTGATAGAGAAAATTCCAATTCCATTGCTTGGGAGATCACTGAAAGTCTAAGGAGTGACCTAAAACAACAAATGGTTGCATTAATTTCTTTCTATTTTTATGATTCTGTGGCTTTTAAGACTAACCAAGGAATCACAGAATCTCAGGGCCATCCAGCCTCTGCTTGAATATCTCCTCTGGTTTCAGTTAGTTGTCATAAAGCAAATAAGTCGACAGGAAATTTGCTTTAAGCAAGAGTTTCAAACGAGGTTTATGGTTAGCTTTTTACATCAATGAAAACGGCTTTGCAGTAATTTGAAAGAACCTTAAAAGTGTAGCCTATTAAATCCATATCAGACTGATAAGAACAAACTATCAAATATATAATGAAGCAAATTTTCAGCAGTCTCAAATAACCCATTGTTTTGAGAAACACCACTATGAGGGAGGATAATTACTGTGGCAGGCCAGAGTCGTCTTAGCTCACTACAGGGGGCCCAACAGGAGGTGCTCTGCTTTGACCTATGTTCTAATCAGAGTCCCTTCATCAATTGCACACTCTAAGGGAACACTGTTGGGGGCTCAGACAAATCCAGTATTATTCAAGCTAATTCTTTATTGTTTCCTATGTAATATTTCAATAATCTTATGTAATACATTTCTTCAGTATTATTCAAAATACTGTTAACTCATTAATCTATTTCAGGCCTATTTATGGACAAACAGGATGAAAAAAAAACCTTGCAATGTTACTTCATGATAGTCAAAGAAATTTTCTGCCATCATCTGATAAGACTGAGTTCTTTAAAAGGAAAGATAAAAACTGAACAGAAAACTGGACTGTATAAATTCCTTATACACAATCACAGTGCCAAAACAGGGCTTTTTTTTTTTTTTTTTGCCTAAGTTTAAGCTCATTAATTCCTGGACCTTTATAAGATGAGAGCTCTTACCTGTAAGATAATAAGGTAAGAGGCAGCTGTGTCCAAATCCTGAGCCATCAAACATTCCTCAAACAAGTCCTTGGGGTTTCCAACGGCTGCAAAAAGGTAGTTCCACAGGGCATATTCGGTCTTCCTGGCACAATGAACAACTGTCTGCAGGAAGAGGGGGAACTCGGTGATAAATTTTGCCACAGTGGGAAGCAGAGGGTCGGGAATGGGCTCCCGTGAGGTAGCTTCTTCTTCCAGCACTTCATGGAGCATGAGCTCCAGCACATGAGGAAAGTAAGGTAATGTGGAACAGGACTGGGCTAAAAGCAAAGCTTGCTCCCCAAGGTTCCTGACCAGGAGCTGACGTAGAATGTGGTGGAGGTAGATCTGAGAGGTTCTCTCCACAACACAGAAAGGGAAGAGCATCTCCAGCTGTTCCCTAGCACTGTTCCGAGTGTACAAAGAATCATAAAGTAAAGTGTCATTGACAGCACCAAGGACTAAAGCGTCTTCAAACAGAACAGCCAGAGGGTAAATATTGATGTGGAAAGGCAGCATAATCCGCTGGGACAAGAAGGAATGGGGCTTGCGGTGATCCCTAGGGAAGAGAGGGAGCCAAACTTTCATCCCTGCACCTCCACAACTCAGCCAGAGGGCCTCCAGAAGGTGACGTTTTTGTTTGTTTGCTCGACACGTTGTCCACACATTTTCAACAGACTGGGCTAGTACAACAGGAGGACAGAATGGCAACTGGAAAAGGAGAGAAGAATCAGTTTTTTCCTAATTTGCAGGTTCCTAAATTCCTAGGTCCTACTTTCCTACGTTTTTAAAAATGAGAGTACAACTTTTTAGGAAAATTAGGGTAATCTTTTAGAATTAGAGTTAATAATAATAGTACCTTGGTCTTTTGGAGTATGTGTATTTAAATCTAAAAACAACAAAACTCTATGAACACCAGTTTATCCTATTTTCCCATTAGAATTTGCAAATAATAATGCTTAAGCAATAACATCTGAAGTATGAAACATTTCATCATCATTTCAGGACCTTATCCTTCCCAAATCATCTTATACTCAGAGGCTTAAGAGTAATTTTACATACTTTTTCAGTTTCCAAATCACAAGACAATATTCTCCTCTTAAATTCTTTTATTCCTTTATCCTAATCCCATACATTCTTGATGTTTTAAATGACTTCCACTTTACTTACAAGTTTCCTTTGGTTACTATCCTTCTCCCGGATCTGAGGGCCTGATCTGTCCCTCTGCATCATGATGAGCTGTCCTGCAAGATTTAGCATAATGCTCTCCGCATCACGAGCCTAAAAGAAAAATAAATTAATTCTAATTTATATGTATGTTTTCAGCATTTCCCCCCCCAGTCCCTAAGATGTACAGGTTAAATGACCAACGATATTTACTGAGTGTGTAATATGCACAGCTATTCTATTAGGCTCTATGGGAATACAAGAAGCTTCCTGGCCAGGGTCAGAAAAACTTAACAAATGCAATTAATGGACAATGAAAATGAATGTAAAATTGAAAGCTGAGCTGAATTATCCTGGAAAAACTAAGAGAACTTCAGAAGTTCATAAAAATGAGAGTTCACATCAGTGATATAGGTGGTGTAGCTAGTGGAAGGCTTAAAGGTACTTGATGAAAACTCTAAATCAGAGTTCTGATAACAGAATGGTACCTGCTGTGGCATTTTCAAGGTGATTCCATTCTCTGTACTCACTGATGTCAGAGTGACAGATACTACCAGGAAAGGGTGAGGAATGTAGCGTGACATGGAGACTTCCTGAAGAACCTGAATACCAGCAGTAGTATTTGGACTACAAAAAAGAAAAAGAAACTCACACACCTCAACAACAACGCTAACAAGTTTTTCCCCCCTGCTACTAATACTACTAGATATCATGCTTGTGGAGGACTATTGTTCCTTCCTTCCCAAGGACTTCAAGCAGCAGACTGACAAAGTTAAGGCATCCAAAAAACACATATGGAGATGAGGGAGAAAGAAAGGGAATAAGATGTAGAAGGGAAGAAAAAACTCGGGAAGAAGCTTTGAGAATAGCTTAGTTGGTTGAGAAAGGACATAAGTTCTGAGGCTAGTAAGATTTCTTAATTTTTATCTTTACATTACTCCTCAATTACTAAGCTAGTTAGGCAAATACACATTTCGTGGCTGTTTAAAAAGAGAAACAAACAAAAGACATCTGAGCAAATAAAACTCAAGAGGCATGGTCTAAATGCTGTAAGCCAACCAGATGCCAAGAATATAGGCAACATATGACAATAAGACTGCTGGTTTTTCCTGCCCTAGACTACAGCCATTTAGCTCAGGAAGATATGAGTATACTAAGCACATGCTTCCTAAGGCCTTAAAGCTATGGAACTCCTTTAACTTTACCCAAATATCTAGAACACTAGGGTAGTTACTAACCACTTGTTTTCAAGGTTGTTAAAAAACTGGTTTACCCCATCCCAGATTACGTTTTTCAAATGAACAGTAAGATTAGCTAAAGAAGTTAGTGCAGGCTTATTTATTTACTTATTTATTTTGGTAGCTAAAAAATAACTACTATATGAATATCACTAATTAAAATTCCTTGTTTTTTTTTTTTAACTCCTAAAACAAAGGAAACTAAATATAAAATTTGAGTCAACTGTTTTAAGAAAATGAAAACTACAGAGGAAACATGTTACATAGGAGCAGAAAGTTACTTGTCACATGCTATATACTTACCCATCAGATTTTCTTTCAATACTGTAAAGGCATATTGAACAGTCTGCTCTAAATACTATTACCATGTCTCGGAAGACACTAAGCAGTAATGTTTCTGCTTGTGCTTTGGTGACATGAGCAAAGGCATTGTCCAGATTAGACGTTCGCAAGTAAACTCTCAGCTGAAAAAAACAAAAATGAAGAAAGCTATAATAGATGACTAAATCCATGCTGTTCACATGCTGTTTTTTTAATCTGATTTTTTTTTTTAAGTAAGAGGAGTTAAAAGAGTAATCTGAGCATTAATAATAACTGGATAATGTTTATATTTTGACAGGGAAGGCTCATTTTACAAATAATAAAAAGATGAAGTGATCAAAACTCTGAATGTACTATTATGAGATACTCCTTTCAGATCTGGCTATTTAGACCTGATTTGAAGAGACCAGCAGTTTCTCAAAATATAAACATAAAAATCAATAAATTAATAAATCTCTAAGGACAGCCACCCTTATAAACTTCTGTGCTCTTAACTATTTTATTTTTTACTATTTACAAACTTTATAGAAAATGTCTACAGCTAAAAATCCTTAGACAAGGTTATTTAGAAGTCCTGATTATTCCTCGAAAATCTCTTTAAAATTAATCCCTTTAAAATTTTTTTAGAAGTAGTAACCGGAAAGGAAAATCTCATTAACTAAAAATGCCAAATTCTTGATTGAAAAAAAACAAAAAGTTCTGCCTATTTTCCAATAAAGTATTTTTATATAAAACCATATAGTGCCTAATATCTTTAAAATATAAGAATCTGTTATTTTTGAGAGAAAAACTTACCTCTTCTTGACGATCATTTATGTTATAACATGCAAGGACAATAAAATCTTTCCACCAGGCTAAGCCACCTGTCACAATCATACTTTGCTCCTTAAAAGAAAATTTCAAAGAAAATTATGTTGCCAGAAATTACAATAAGTAATATACTTATAAGATATTCCTAAGCAGACAACAAAAGCTCAAATTATTTTTGCTCTATTCTCTATCCCCCCAATTAAGCATTATTCTGGGCCTTTATTAGTGATGATTCATATCCTATTTTGAAAAAAAAATAAACATTTACATAAGACAGAAAATACATTATTTAAAAATAATTGAGTATCATGTAGCATCATTATTCCCACATTCAAAAGACTCTGGTTTAATTTCTGGCTTTATCATTTATCAGCTGCTTGACACTGAATTTTAGTTTCTCTTATAACAGTGCCCTTACTGAGTAGTTACGCAGATCAATGAGGTAATATATATGAAAGCCCCTTAAAGTGCTTGGTACATAGTAGGCACCCATTAAGTGTTCATTTCCTTCTCTTTTTCTCCTATTTGATTTGTGCAAAATCCAACTGCATATGTGTGTATGCTATTCAAATATTTATATCACACACAGACAAGGAAGGAAATGATCTAAAATTTTGTGGAAATTTATCCTGATCTGGTGAATTCAACCTGGAATGTAAAGGCTCAAGTTAAAAAATTACAGTGTTTGATCTTAAAGAGAATGAAAAGCAAATCAACTATCACAATACCCTTCATCAAGTATCAAGTATCAAGCACTAATATTTTTTCGTAAGTAAACAGTGGCTTACATTATAGTTATTTCACATTGTAGTTTTCTTATACTTTGAGAAATCAATTTTTAATTTCAAAAAGACTAACCTGGGTAATGTTTCCAAAAAGTTTCCATTTTTTGGTGAGTAAAGAGTAATGTGCAAAACCGAACTTGCCAACCACAGCAATATTCTGTCCAAGCTTATCAATAGCTGAAAACTGATTTAAAAAAAAATTAAGAATTCTTCCTTGCAAACCTATACACTTTATTAGGTATAAAGAGCTTAGTATTGCATCAGGCAAGCAGATTATCGATAAATGTTTCCTAACTGATTTAAATGTATAATGCTACATTTAAAAAAATCTGACTATACATGTTACATTTGACCAAATTATAGATGCTATACACTAAACATGTAAAAGGAAAGTATTAAAATTTTACTTTCATCAATGCATCCACTGAAAGGTTCAATTCCCAGAATACCTCTTGTAGCAAATGCTATCCAATGCGAGTTAACACCAACGAAAATAATAAATAACTCACCCGTATAGGCCAATTGCTCTCTAGATAGGTGCTGGAAATCTATAGAAAACAATACATCAGTATGGTAAGACTTCTGAAACGTACTTAAAACATGAGCATCACAATATGAGATTCATTTTCCTAAACAATGTTTGAAGTGTTCCCAAATAATGGGTATTACTAGCAGAGGATACTCAGAATTTATCATTTGTATAGCAGCCAATATTTCACACCTACTTAATCATTTCATTATAAATTTCATTATAAATTTTCAGACATCAGGCTTTTCTCTTTTTTTCCTCTACACTGTTTCTATTTGTTGTAAATATTGAACACTCAATAAAAACAGAAGATTTTTAGAGAAGCACCCATGAGGGCAGCCAAGAATTATGTAGATAACACAAACACAGTTTAGGTTTGCTGATCTGAACTATTCCAAAACAACCTTATATAATAAAATGAGAGCTTCAGCAAGAGTTTTATTTTTGCTTTTTATTAGAAATACTTTTATTATTTTTACATTGTTCTGATTAAAAAAGAAGTATATGCTTATAAAATTTAAACACTATAACAATGTACAAAGTACAAAATGAAGTTCTCCTATTATTTATTGCTCAAGGATAACCACTGTTTAGGCTTTGCTCTACTTCTAAACAAACATCCATATACATGTAAGATTGTATATAAGCTAATATTTTGGTGGTGTTCAATTTATTTATCTATAAAAACTTTTATATATTAGATATTTATCTGCAACATAAGTAGTAAAAATATCTTCTCATGTCTGTCTTACATCTTTGTATATGGTATCCTTGTGTCACTCCAACAAGAATTTTAAACTTACAGAATCCTCTATGAGCTTTCAATGTAGATTAAATAAATTCTAGCTTTACTGAGACTGTAACCTCTCTACTAGCTTACTGATTTAATTAGTTTTTATGAACACATGGTGAATGTGGGGTGAAAACCGAATGACAGAACAAAGGAAGAATCTTCTATTTCTTGAATAAGAGGACCTTCAATTTATTCAAATTTATTTTCATTTTACTCGAAGAAAAAGTATTACATATTTTTTAAAACGCCAAATTAAAAAGCCAAGTTACTGTAGTCAAATTCAGTTAAGATTGTTGGTGTAATGTGAAGACAAAACACCGAGTAAAAATAATATGCTGAAAATATCTGCATTAACCTTGATAAAATTTATTTATAAAACTATGTGTTAGCCTTCATTTATTATCTAATAAGCCAATCTAAATTCTAAGTGAATTAACAGCTTTTAGTACATTAGGAAATTCTTAACTCCATTTCTGGTTTGTGGAAGCCTACTCTACAGAATTAAAGAACAATGTCAGAATATATGCTTGAAGAATACTTAACTTGTATCTTAACAGACATGATATATTATTCAGATCAATAAAATTCACTATGACAGGTGAAATTAGTTCAGAATAATGGTAATCTGGGGTAATGATCAGGTAGCAAAATAAAAGCTGAAAGTAGTTTCACAGGAGGCTGTAAACAAAATTCTTTTTTTGGATGAATAGTCACTTGAAGAAGGAGGTACCTGGAGTATAACAGACACTAAAAAGAACCCCACCCCCCACCTGCCATCCCCCAAGTCTTGGTGTGTCATAAGTATCTATGAAACATGTGGACTGGTAAAGTGTGAGGTGGGATCTCACTGCTCAAGTGGATTCCAACATGAAGAGTTTCTAATCATGGGAACCTAAGTTAAATCTTATATGATCACACTCTGATGAGTATCTTCAGGAAAACACGATTTATTCTTTTAACCTCCAAAAGTATATGAGGTGCCACAAATGGCAAATGGTTTATTTTCAAAACACAAAGCTTAAGTTTAAAATGCTTTATTTCTCATGCAGTTTGGTGTCTGAAGATGCTATAAAATGAGAAAAACTTTTATTTTCCCCAGTGGGTCAGCTTTATTGTTTTGTGTCACTTGAACTTTGAGCTCTACCCCTGATACTGAGAACAGGAAATGGCAGAAGTAAGGAAAGAGGCAACTAATGAGTAATGAAGAAACTCAGGTCAGGACTGCATACTCTGGGCACAAAAGTCATACCACACCACTGAGAAACTGAGTGCTAACATAGAATCTCTATCTGTAACATCTTAGGATTCTTCAGTCTTTCAAAGAACCTAATTTTCCCCCTTAAAGTCATTCTGCTAAAATCCTATCTCCTGCCTGGGCTACTTTTGTCTATAACTGGTGAGACTGCGAGAGCCCTGCTCCTAGCAGATTTGATCTACACCAAATTTCACACCTAGTACATTTGATACACACCGCAGGAATGAGAGTAAATCGTTTATAAATAACCTTTAAAATTCTCTCTGTTGACCTCCCTAATGTAGTGCCTGATACATCACAAGTGTTTATCTCCCACATTTTGTGAAGTTTATTCTTTCCAAATAGCAAGATTAACTATAAAACCGACATTTCAGAATACTGGATGATAATGATTTATGCATCTTTCAGAAATAATTTTTCATATTATACAAAATACTAAATAATCAAGAAGGAACACAGCCTAAGACAAGGGTGTTGTTGTCTTTTTGAAAATATTATTTGTGCTCCATCTGTCAACAAACTACTTTCAAAATTTTTAAGAATTTGTAGCAAGAAAAACTAAATAAAAATAAATAAATAAGCACCATCTCTAACAGAAGCTACTAATCCAGCTTCTGACAAACACGTATTTGTGTTGTTTTAGTTTAAGGAAAGAACATAATTAACATAGAATCTTCTGATTAGGTAACTAACAAATGTAAAGTAAAAGGCTTAAACAAACAAACAAAAATTCAATAGTCTAGATGAGGAACAGACAGAGCAGCAGAATTAGTTGGAGCTCATTTGATGAACTCTAAGCTGTACAAAAAGCATACAAAGTATAAATCACGCAAACAAAGCCACTCTGATGGAGTACATGGACACTTATCCTAGATAAGAGCATATGTTGAAGGGGGAATTAAACAGGCACTCTTATTTCTTCAGGGAATCATTACTAATGGCTAAAAGCCTGAAAGGTAAAACATTACTATTATATGGACACTGTAAACCACCCTACCAAAACATCACTATAACACTGCATTGACTCGTGGCTGGAGTGCCAGCAAAGTATAAGGCAAATCCAAATAAAAACACTGCCAAATAGGCACATACAAGGTTTTAGCTCAAGGTCAATAGCATTTTATGATTCAACATTTAGTACCTAGGATTTAAAATAGGTTAGACTGTTACTTGAATTTATATTATAGCAAAGGTAAGTCTGCCACTACTCTGCTGTGTAACCATGGGCAAGTTGTTAAACTTCCCTGAGCCTCAGTTTCCTCATATATAAAAATCTAGTTGGACTACATGATCTCTAAGGTCTTTCCAGCTCTAAAAATTCAATGAGTCTATTATAACTTAATTGTTTTGGGAGTACAACTCTGGCATCATTTTTATTAATTTTAAGGAAACTGAAAAAAAATTAGGTAAAGCTAAGAGTTAAACAATTTCATCTTTCTGAATATTTTAGCTACCTGAAGAACAGAATGACAAAAGAATCTTGCTAGTACCTACTTTGTCTAAGGTTGTAAAATCAGTTATAGGCTTCTAATATGGGATACTTCATAGAAGGCTAACAATTACAGAATCGCTGAATTTTTGAGCTGGAAGGAAATTCAATTTTTGTTATTGCCTGATGGATTTTTGAGTTCCAGACCTACCTTCTTTGATCCTCTGCTCTACTTGGCTCTCTGGCAACACAGACCTGGCTAGGCAGAACTGGCATTGATGCTAGGTCAGTGTAGAATGAATAGTTCAAAGTATGGGGAAATGAAAATAGTAGAGAAATGGCTATAGGAGAGAAGGGAGCAGTGGAAAATTTTAGTCAAGGAAGTAGCTGATGCAGTTTTATTTAAATATTGTTACTAATTATAAAATGGTATGCACATTGATTTTATGAATTTATTAATGTAATTAAATACATTTTATTTTAGTGTATACCACATGTCAATGTAGGAGATAGTCCTCCTTCAATTTTTCACATTATGACCATTCTTCTGTCTCTCATTATCTCCACTCAGAGTCAACTGAAAGTAACATGGGAGCTGAAGTAAGCTAGTAAGATAAAAGTATAGAATGTAGAAGTAAGGCAAAGAATTGTGGAAATAGAAACTGACTAAGACAAAGAGTAGGCTCTGATGCACCTAAGATACTTTGGTACCAAAAGGGGAAAGAAAACACTCGTAACTTTGAAACTTATGTATGAAAGTTTCTTTAAAAAAAACTTCAATTTATTGATATATTTAAATTAATTTTATCTGGTATCAAAATTCAGAATTAATTTCCATGTTAAATGCCAACTGATCAGAATTACTAAAAAAAAATACTAGTTTAAAGTTATATCAGAATGAGTAAATAATTTGGAACAAGATTAAGTAACAATAAAATTGTTAATAATTTTCTAGATGGATCACAAGTCTGCAATTTGGGTTTAAAGTCAGGCAATTAACCTCAATGTCCCCATGAGGACCACAAGTTCAAGCTGCTGTACAGTACTGTTACCTTCCATGAAATTACTACATTTTTTTGCCTATGCAAATCCACAGAGCTAAATTTATACAAAAAGAAAAAGAAAAAGGAAAATAGTTTTGCTCTATAAGAGAGCAAAACATAAACTTCCAATTTTTGAAACTGTTCATTACTAATGGACTTAAAGCAGGAGAGGATATGCTCACCATCAAGTGGAAAGGGAGGAAGGAGAACAAAAAGACAAGAACACAGAAAAGCAGAAAAGAGACATGACAGTCAAAAAATGTTAAACATTTCTCAGTTTTCTAAAGCAACAGAGGAAATATTTATAAATCTGCTCCAGGTGCTATCTTACCAAGGACTAAGTCAATGGTCAATAATAACTGAAGACTTACTTGTACCACATGCCAATGCCGATGTCCAAGTAAAGTGCTTAACCCCTGAGACTCTAAACCACCATCTGCAAAGGAGTTCTTTTCCTGACTGGGCTTATGCTCAGAATGTGCTGAAGAACTCCTGGGATTCTGGGTTTGTGAGGCCTCTCCACAGTTCAAGTACAATCGATCCTCCCCCTGAAGCAACACTTGCTCTTGGTTACTCTAGGGGTAAAGAAAGAAAGCAAATAAAAACAACTCAGTATTGGGTATGGGAAAGTGAGTAATACATCAACTTAGTTTTAGTATAGGAGATGTACCATATATCTCAATGTTGATTTTCCTCACAGACAAGACTACAAAATGATCTCGTGAACTGTTACATTTAGAGGGAACAGGCAATATTTTAATGATTACTTCCCAGGGTAAATAAAATCTTTGTTTAGTCATTTTGTCATACAGATTCCATATTCCCAGGTTTACAACTGTTAAAGCAGTATCTTTTATTACTACTCCAAAATAACCATGCTATGAGATTTTCCATCAGAAAACCGAACATAACTAGTCATTATCTACAGTTTACAAATTAGTTTCACATAAAATACCTCATGAATGGTGGTAAGAAAACATGTCTTGTCAAATAGTGTGTGTATGATCACTCATGTGCCCACATGGCAAGGGAATGGATTGGGAATGGGGATTAATGGATGCTGGAGGATCTTTTATACCATGGGGAGGATGAAGAGTAGCCTAAGTCTGTGGTCTTGGTTCACAACAATTCAATAATCACTTAGTTAATGCTTGATTAGTGCCAAGCACCGTGCCAGGTTCTGAGGATATTTGGACAAATAAGATAGTTTCTACTTTTAGTGATTATGCCCTGATATTCAATTAGAAGGCCAGTGTTCTCAAACTATAGACAGATTCTTCACTGTTCAAATTAGACACATCAGCACCTCAGCCCCTTACCTTTCCATTGTAGTACAAATGTTGTCTTGACATAAAACTCAAGGGTGCTTTAAAATTATTATTTGGGATGGGGGAAAGGAGAAATACTCTATTCTTATTTTTATATGAATCCTTATTCTTCAACTATAGTAATGAGATTAGAGATTCAAGCTATTTCCACATTCTTTCTCAATGTATTGTAAATTTTAATTACACCAAATATTAAAAAGTCCATTAGTGGCAGATATTAAGATATACATTCCTAAAATATAACATATACTATTATTACATATTAAGCATGTATAATATTAACATATATTATTACAGGTTGATAAAACATGAGGAACTTACACTATAATTTGGATTGGCAGTGTTTCCCAAAGCAGGTACCTAGGCATATTTTCTTCAAAGAGTTTCTTAAAAATTCATAGTTAAATAAGCTTGGGAAACATTGCTTTTTATATACCAAATCCTAGATTTTCATAATACACATTAGTGTACTGAGGACCCTGGAGTCCTACAATAAAGAAATCTCTACAGCTTTAACTCCTTTATTTCACACTTACATGACAACAGAACTTTTCCTTTCTCTGTGCGACTGCTATAGGTATTTCTCATAAGTAGTGCCTGATGGAACATACTTTAGGAAATACTATTCAGATAAAGCCTAAATTTTATTCAAGTTATTCAAGTAAATCCGTAAACAATACTTTCTCTCAAGTTGCTTGTGACCCTATTAAAAAAAAAAAACTTGCTCAGAAATAAAATTTTAGTGCAAATTTAATAGAAATTAAAAAGAAATACAAGAATCGTGGAATACATATAAAGATAATATGCCAATTTAGGGAGTATACTCAACACATCTGTCATAAGGAAGAGTCTAATATTCTAATAAGCCACTAAAAAAAACACCCAGTTTTAATTAAATAAACTTACCATACAAGGGTTTACGGTGAGTACACTCTTGATAAACTGAAATAGCAGAATTCCAGGCTGTTTACCTATACTGTTGGGGTCAGACTCAATTTCAGTATTTTGAGAACCAAATCCACTGATTACCCATAGGTGATAGCCTTCTGCACCCCAGCTCTTGGAGAGAAGGAGAGGGGAGGATAAGGAAAAGGGGAAAAAAAGTCAAAGCAATAAAAACTTTATTATCCTTTCCAAGCTTCAAATATTCAAATTCTGAAATAACTAATAACACCATTATTGACTTCTGAAGGTTAGAGAAACTATAACAACACAGAAAATCATAACTACATCTACATCTTAGCTATCTCCAGTGTAAACCACCATCACCGCTCTCTACCTAGAATAGTGAAAACACTACAGATCAATCTTAACTCCAAATCCTAAGAAATGCTTACTGCTCTCTGTAACTTCTCCAGTAATTAACTGACTCTCAATACAAAGAAACTCCTTACCGAGGAAGACCCACGTCAATCCAAAGCTTGACAAAGAAGCACCCAAAATAGATGGGATTTCGTTTAGAGCAAAAAATATTGGATTAGAAGCTGTGAAACTAGAGTTTTCATTCCAGCTTGGCTACCATTTTATAGTATTACTTTGACCAAGCTATTTGTTTTCTCTGGGTATTAAGTTTCTTCCTCTATAAAATGAGATAGTTCAAAAAAAAATTCTCCAGGCCCAGTCAATTTAAATATTCTATAACCATATTCCATAATTTTTTTTTTTTTGGATTAGCGATGCCCAATCCACAAGGCAAAGAAAACTAATAGGGGAATCCAAGAATTGTTACAGAATTTAACTTTTACTTTCCCATGATAAAAGTTGCACAAGCTAACTTAAATGCTTTTATTTTTAGTTTGTGACTGAAATAGCAACTTAGTGAGGCTGATTACATTGGTTGTTGTTGCATGCCATCCAGAAGCACTGATCAGTAGTTACTTTATTTGCTCAAAAACCTACTTTAAAATACGGAGTTGGGAGAGACAGCAAATAGGGTCCTTGTTGGTGAAAGGTTGGGAACCACCATAACCATGGTAGTTTTAATTCTCTGAGAAACTGAAGATCACAAAATTCCTTCCCCTCTGGAGTACTCATAAGCACTAATTTCACAAAGACAGTAAACAGAGGAGCTACAGAAAGAAAATGCTTTTATGTAAAGACAGGAGTTACACCTCACTGCTTTCTACAGACACTCATGAAAATAGGTAATAAAAATATTGTTATGACAGCAACTATAATTCTCTTGATATACTTC
Organism: Pteropus vampyrus; assembly: GCF_000151845.1. Classification (NCBI taxonomy): domain Eukaryota; kingdom Metazoa; phylum Chordata; class Mammalia; order Chiroptera; family Pteropodidae; genus Pteropus; species Pteropus vampyrus. The sequence continues at coordinate 145,321 of NW_011889082.1, forward strand.
TACAGAAAGCTTAAAAAATGTGCTCAAATAATACACAGTGCATTTCCTCCAGGAATAGAGAGTCAATGAGAGTTTCATACTTTATATTAAAAGGGGTCATGAGAAATGGGTGCTAGTGAGTTGCACAAGAAATAAGGTGTGCTTAGGAAAAACGAGGGCCTGATTTCACTATGGCACTATGTTTACAAAGATGACAGGGGCTTGTAGGACACATCTAAGCAGAAGCAAAATCAAATACTAAAAATTGAACAGCCTTCTGATTAAAAAAAAAAACCCTTTATCAAAGCAAGAACTGCTTTGATAAGAAGCAGTTCTGCTGCTGAGAAGATTCTGCTGAGACTAAAATGGTTTTGTAATTTATCAGACCAACATGAGAAAAAAAAGAAATATCAAAGTTTTCTACACTATACCAATATTTTATATAGAAAGTACTTACCATAGAGTTGATCTTAAGGGGATCTTTTTTGGTACCATCAGACCTATAACTAAAACAGAATTGAAACTTGAGAGTTTTCTAATTACATATAACATTTAGCTTTAATTTTTTAAAAAATCAACTTGATTTTGTTCTTTCAAAATAGAAACATATTATAATGCATGAAATATGAGACTGCTGGTTAATACTTCTAGGTATAACATTGAGACATAGTCTTCTATAGTCCTAAGTAACTCTGTGAGAGGGTCGTGCAGTTTAGGAATGTGTGTTCATTTTGTTAGGAATAAGGTTCAAAGTGGTATATGAGGTGGGCAGAGATATAAACTCTCTCCTACCAACCCAGTGGGTTAACTTTTATTAACCCAATAAGATAATGTAATTTCCCACTTCCTAAAGCTTACTACTCTTATTAGATAATAAGCTACTTGAAGGTAGAACCATATCTTATTTAGCCTTGAATCTAACATACTATCATATATACAAAAGAAGTTCAATAAATAAATGCATTTTTTATTAATAGTAAGTTTCAAGAAGATGGATGTTTGGAGAATCAATACATTCTGAACAAATTAATTCTGAATCTTACAAATTGTTTTGGGGTACAAGTTAAATAAGGCGAAAGGGTAGCTGAATAACAAGTTTCTCTGTGTGTGTGTATTGTCTAAGAGATAATGGAGTTATTTTTATCTAAAAATTGTCTTTATTGACTCACGCAAAATCTCCTCCAAGCGTACAAATCAGCTGGGCTCCAAATACACTCCATAAAGAAAGGCCTCCATATTCCCAGGTCACTATTACAACACTATTGTCAGGAGACCATCTGACCAATTTAACAGCTCCTGTTTTGTTCCAAATGTCTGTTAAGCAATTGTGAGAAGAGTTAAAAATAAATGATTGCTTCAGAAATACTTATTTTTTACAGTCTGTATTTTCGAGTTGATTAATAAGCAAAAAGGCAAGTCTGCATCAAATAATGAGATGAATCTGGCTCATTTTGGGTTATTTAAAAATAGTAAGGGCATTAGCCTTCATTTGACCTAAGCAGAACAAACTCAGTGCCCAAGTGATTTATAAGAACTGAAAGCTGTTTTGGGCCACTTGAATAACTACAAAAGAGTAGTCTTAAAAGTCTCTGGCTTTGGGGAAATCAATTTCTGTTAAATGGGGGTAAGACCCTGTTTGAATGATGTGGCACTGAATATTAAAGTGCTCTGCAAAGTAGAAGGTGTTTTAGAATGTAAAATATTTTACCATGAACTTCATGCTCTACTGGCAATATCAGAGGGATCCAAGTTAAAATAAACTGAAGTTTAATCTTATATTAGGATTAAGTAAATAAACTCCAGGTTGAATATTCTAGGTGCTCATATTTCTTTTGATAATTATTCTTTCGACCCCACATATAATTATCAAAGGAGAAAATTTCATTGTGTAGTAAAATCCAAGTTTCTTTACTGTAGACTTAAATGAAACATGCCAGCATTTCCAGCAGCAATTTTAAAAAGATTTATAGTATCTTTATCTACGGCCATGCCACCCTGAACAAGATGATAATCTCATGACCTGTGCTATCACAAAGAAAGTTAACTTTGAGTGGTGAACATATGATGTACTATTGAGTTGTATACAATGAGATACCACCTCGCACCTGTTAGAATGGCTATCATCAAGACAAGTAATAACAAGTATTGGAGAGGTTGTGGGGAAAAAGGACGCCTCATACACTGCTGGTGGGAATGTAAATTGGTACAACCACTATGGAAAATGGTATGGAGGTTCCTCAAAAAACTAAGAATAGAATTACCATATGGCCCAGCAATCCCTCTGATCTACTCCAAAAGTTTGAAAACATTTATCCATAAAGATATATGCACTCAATGTTCACTGCAGCATTATTCACGGTGGCCAAGACATGGAAATAACTGAAATGCCCCTTGATAGACTGGATAAAGAAAATGTGGTACATATATATACCTGTTACATATATAGTATCTGTTGGACACAACGTAAACTATTAGCTCCTGGTGGTTCACAGTTGCAACATTAGGTTGTACTACATTTATTTTGATGTTGTTACATCTTTGTGAAGGTGGGTTTTTAGAAACTGATGTGTAAAAAGTGTGTGAAAATCAATGTGGAACAGGAAATGTGGGTTACTGTACCCAACTGACTCCAAGGTTTGAGAAATTGTGTAGTGTCCAACAGGCATAGACAGTCTGTTAGTAAAAAATATTTTTTTCTTTCCACTTATGTGCATTATTTTTTTGAAAATGCTACTGGGTTGCTAGGACATAGATACCTATTAAGTTGTTTAGACCCAGCTACTTAATAAACAGAACTTTTGGTTTTTCTTTTAACATAGGGGTCCGGTGGTAAAATTATGGACACTCTAAGGCCAGAGTCAACCAAGAAATAATGCCAGAGAGAGCTGGCAAAAGACCTTACATGCTATATATGTGGTAGACCTGTTGGTTCATTACTCCAGTATCTATTCCCATCCTTGTTCTCCCTTGCCCACTACTGCCATAAAGGCTTGAAAAGTCTAAGGCAGCTACGTGACATAATTATGGCCAATTAGATGCTAAGTGGAAGACAGCTGGAGCAGGTAGGAGGTGGGAATGCTTGTAAGAAAGCTTTTGCTGTCTTAATTTAAAAAGAAAGATATGATTTGTTTCCTCCTTTTTTCTCAACTCAAATGCAGAAGTAATACTGGACCTCAGAAGGTACCTTGTGACCTTGTGAAGGAAAGGCCAAATGAATGCCAGTAGCAGCTTACCTCTGGATTTCTTGCTTTTTGAGGAAATAAATCCTGTTATACAGTAAGGTGGGTTTTCTGTTAGTTTCAGTCAAAAGCATTTCCAATGACGGACTTTAAACTTAATCTTGTGGACAGGATTCACTAAAGAGTCACTAAGGGGTTCAGAAAGAGACTTGTTTCGTTTACTGTTGTGTATCCAGCATGTAGAAAGTGTCAGCCCTATAGTAAGTACTCAATAAGTACTTGTTGAATGAATAAATTGAACTGGAAGGTATAACATAACAAGCAATGAAATCGGGTAAGAGGCTAGAACAAAGTCCAGATAAGGAATATCGGGGCTAAAAACTAAGTGAGGATAGATAGAACTAAATGAAAGAATTAAAAAAGTATCCCAGGAGCCTTTCTAGCTACACAGAAATCCCTGGATCACATAGAATATTGTTATAATATATATTTTAATAATATTTCACCTATAGCATTCATCATTTAAAAATCAGCGTTCACTACACATAACTATACATTAAAAATGTTGAAAGAAATGTTAAAATAAGGAAAAAAGGAGGACTCACCAGGATATTGTTTTGCTGTTAGCTCTAGTTTATGAGATAGTAGCATAGCTCCAGTGGTATTATCTATTGTATAAACTTGTACAGAACCACTGTGAAAAACAAACTTTTGGTTAAAAAAAAATTCAAATATAAAAAGCATTATTATGGGAACTAGTAAGTTCTGCTGGTAGAAATGTAAACTAGAACAAAATCATTCTGTAAATAATTTGCAATCATCTCATAAATCTGAACAAATGCATATTCTGTAATCTGGCAATTTCACTTCTGGATATATCCCAGCAATATCTTTGTCATGTACAATGTTCATTATAGTACTGTGTATAAGTGCAAAAAAATGGAAACAATCTGAAGTTAGTAATAAGAGAAAGGAAAAATAAACTGTGGTATATTCATATAGTAATATAACATGTTGCACTGAAATGAAATATAGTCACATGCATTAAAATGTGTGTGTATAAAATCTGTTTCTAAAGCATAAAAAACATTTAAAATAGTTAAATATATTTGTGGTAAAAATGAAACAAACAGCAAAGAGCTAATGTACACAAATTGCAGATTAGTGACTGCCATGGTGGATGGAGAAAAGGGAATATTAAAGGGGCAGGCAGGGGGCTTCATCAGCACTGGTAATGTGCTGTTTCTCATATTGAATGGTAATTTATACATTTTCATTTTTATTATTTTTATATCACTTTTAAATCTACACACATGATATATGTTCTTTGGTGTATATGGTGTATGTAATTATTTCATTTAAAAAAATTGTTACAAGGGTCAAAGCTATGAAGGACCAGAAATCAAAACTAAAAATCTATATATTACTTCTAAGCTACATTTCAAAACTGAACTATAACGATCATTAAAATATATATATATATAATTTCTGCTTATGGAGTTTTTTTCAGATTGACAACACAAGTGATTTCTGTAAAATACTTTTAACTCCAAGGCTGCTTTTGCATACATTAAAATACACTGGCTTGTGACTGCCAGGATATATGTGCCTTTGTGGTAGGAGAAGTCAGATGGTTTCCCCACAAGCAGCTCTGATTTATTTCCAGCTAAGTTCAACTTTTCTCAAGGATTAGGTCACCTGAAGTTATCCCACAGCTCACTGATGTTGTTTTTAATTATTTTTTTGTTTTATTTTAGATAATTTCTCTTTTTCTACAAATTAATATTAATCTTTTCTTCTGCAATGTTTACTTTGGGTCTTCTGTATATCTTCCACGTTTCAGTTTAAGACTCAAAAGGGACTCTACAGATCTCGGGAGTTCCCTCTGTGTCACTTTCTCTTTGGTGTCTGTCCTGTGAGCTCTAGCTGCTATGATTTCCCCAGGCTCTCATTTCCATGTACTCAACTCAGGGCTTCTGCCAGGCTCTGTCTCCCCAATTTTATGCTGTGCCTCAGAAATTCTCTCAAAGTAATTAAAGCTGGGGAATTTGTAGAGTTTTCTTATTTTGTTTCTCATCTTTCAGGGACAATCTCCTTTGTTGCCTGATAAACATTTGATTCATATTTTTGTCCATTTTGTTTTTTTCAGGTAGGAAAGATAATCTGTTCTGTTATTCAATCTTCTTCCAGTCAGAAGCCAAATGCCTAGAACAGGTATCTTTCCAGACTACCTGCCCAATTAAATACCTTGTAGAAAGACAGCCAGTTTTTGCTCTGCATCTGACAAATTGTCAAGTGCTAACTCTGGGTTGCTGAGCTCTATCTAACAAGTCAGTGAGGAGTCCAAACATTTCTAATATAAGAAGCAGGTGCTAAATTAATACTTATAAAAACCAACAATTCACCCTTTAAGTATTCTATAGTGCCTATATTATTTTTATTTCCATTTCTCATCAGCCCATTGTCAGAAAAAATTTTTCCTTAAAAGACAATACTCGCTAATCTCAAAGCAAAAAAACCCAAAAAAACCCAACTCTATAATAGAAATACAGCTATTATCACCATAAGTGATCAAATTTAGCATCATTAATACTGTGATAAGTTGACATTATTGTTACATAATGCCAAAGAAAGTATACAACATTGTGTATGACAAAAAATGTTTAACTACACTCTAACAAATTTAGAATGTAGGACATTTTATAAATAACTACCCTGGACTCTTAATGTCATAAAAATAAGAATAAAGGTGTTAAGGACTGTTATAGGCAAAAGGTGACAAAAGAGAAATAATAACAAAATATAATGCATGAATTCTGATGGATTTTGTTTGGAACAAAGTAGCTATAAAAGAAATTTTAATTAACTTGAGTATTAGATCTTAGTACGGATTTATCATTAATCTTCTCATATTTGACAGATATTGAGTTTTTATAAGAGACTGTCTTTTATTTTGGAAACCAAGAAATAATGTAAATGTCCATTAAGAGTAAATCAAATAAATTATGGCATATTCACACACTGCAACACTATAAATCAATCAAAAATGATTTCTGCTACTAGCAAACAGTACTGATGAATTTCATAATGTTGACCTAACAGAAAAAATCAGGTAAAACTAAATTATGCTCTTTAGGAATGTATACTTAAGTGGTAAAACTACACAGACAAGGAAATGATTATCACAAAAGACAGAAAATTGGTGATTAAAGTTGTGATTAGGAAGTAGCAGGGATAAATCTTTTATCAGCTGGCAATGTTCTATTTCATGACCCAGTTCTGAACAGATGCATATTTGTATTATAATCATTTGTAAAACTGTGAATATTGAGATTATGCACTTTCCTGTATGTTTTTATTTTATAATATGAAAGTTAAAATGGATATTATAAACTTTATGCTGATAAATCTGACAGTGCATATGAAAAAAACCAATTTCTATAAAAACTTAACAAAGTGACTTAGGAAGAGACAGAAAATCTGAATCTCCTTAAAGCTATTTTTTAAAACTGAATTGAGTTAGTACTACGAAAAACTCCCACAAAGAAAATTCTAGGCTCATATGCCTTCATTAACAAATTTGACTACACATTCAAAGATGAACAGAGAAGAGGAAGAGAGGAACAAATCGTTCCTCAACTTGTTTTATGAGACAAGGAAAAACAGAAACTAGGAGAGTAAGAAATAAAAAAATTATAGGCAAAATGTACTCATGAACATAGATTTAAAAATTTTGAACAAAATGTAACCAAACCAAATCCATGAATATGAAAAAAATACACTTTTTCTTATCTTGTATCAAGTTAAATTTACTTATATTTCTACATTTACCTCCTCAGTGAGAAGCAGTGTAATGAAGATTCCCCACTTTACAAAGAGATTACTGAAAATGTAATGAAGGCGGTAACTCACAGCGTGTATTATTTATACTAAAAAAAATACTTTGATACTTAACTTGTAGCTGGAGATTATACTAGATATATGTATGTTCTGTAAAACCACAAAGTCTCATTTTGAGGCCAAAATGGAATTTCATATTTAAGAAAGAGTTTTGAAGACTAAAAAGCACCTATATACACTATAAGGCATTAATTACTGTACCTGATTTAATCTTTTTACTTGAGCTAAAATATAAGCTTGACAGTCAGGTATCTTTTGGCTCGCTATAATGTATCCCAAGTGCTTATGATTGTACCTGGTACATGGCAGACAAACAGATATTTGTTGAATGAATAATTTATATTCAGTTTTAAATTATGTCTAAAACCTGCATTATCTGAATTAAAGCAAGAAACTTTTTTTATGTATGAGCTTTAAATTTGCTCATTAAGGAACACCTACTAGTTCAAAGACAATATCAACACTGATGTCTTAAAAAGAAAGGATTATTTGAAAAGAGAAAATATCTTCCCCATCCTCTCTTAAACCGTAAAGAACCTAAATTTTAACTAGTTTAATTTTTTAAACTTGTAACTCAATTTCCTACCACTGAAGAAAAGCTCACTTTTACAAATTAAAATACTCAATCTTGGTGACTCTTCCATGCTCTCTCTTAAGCCCGCATTCCCCCACATTGAGCGTACGCTTTTGTTTTAATAAACCTTACAGCAGTTCCTGATTAAAAAAAAAAAAAAAAACAGTCTCCAAAATCGGCCCTTTAGACTTGTTCCTTCAATCTAATAAAATACTTTTAAATTTTATATTAAGGCTGATTCATAAATTTTGATAGTATGACAAAGTATACAAGTGTGTTAAGAACATCTAATGTTTAAAAAAACATTATTTTTGGCAATAACTTAACATGCAGAAGTCTATATCAATTACCTCGCACAACCAAACGCCATTAGTCGATACTTGTTATTTACTGCTACACAAGTTCCGTCAACAACATCTTGTGGCCAAACTCCATGAAGCTGCTATAATAAAGAAAAATAGTTAAGGTTTAAAGTGTTTTCCAAAATATACTGTAATCAATATAATTCTCCTTCAATAAACATACAGTTTCATAAGCCTTTATTTCGTTTCATCTGGATAGAAAAATATTCCATCAGGACTACTATCTGAATTTTCTCCCTTAAAATCTCTATTTCATTAATTGGTTTAATACATATTCCCCCAAATGAGCTCAGTCCAGTGCTAATCTCTCTATTTATAAAACACAAAAACATGAACATTTGATCTCCAAATTCAAGTTACATGAAGATGATTTTCCTGTTAGGATGTAAACTTCTTGATAGCACAAACTGCATATATCTAACTTAGTATTATTATTATTCCCATGGTCACCTAGCAAGCACAGTGTTCAACTTCCCAATCAGTGGAAAACAGTAAATTTTATTTGGTTTATCCTTTAGAAGCAATTCATGATTTGCCAATTGCTTACTATTCTCAATTATTTCTTTGCTTTCTAATATAATAGTTAATAGCATGGTATCTGACAGCCTGACATAACATCTCAGGTCTACCATTCACTTGCTGAAATGATTACTTCACCTTTCCAAGCTTCAGTTTTCTTATCTGTAGATTATTTATCTCTTAGAGTGTTTTGAAGATTACATGAGAACATACATATATGTAAACCACTGAATATAATGCCCAGCATTCAACAAGTTAAGCATTCAATAAATGAATGACACTATTCAACTTATATGTTATTTAATTCTAAATATAGATGCAGAATAGACTCAGTTCTATTGTCTGCTTCTGTCAAATCAAGGACATCCTAGATTATAAATTCTATGATAAAGGTCATCATGACAGTTTAGTGAGCACAAAAAATAGTACACTACAACACACCACTTTATTTTTAGATGATCTCAATAGTAAACATTAGAAGATGCAATATAATTACAACTCTTTTTGAAATATAATACTGCAGACTTTACTTAATTACCAAATGAGCTATATTATCTACTATCTAAACATGGAATATTTGTTACTTTTTGGTATGAATTTTATTTTTCAATTTTAACAAGACGACATTATTTTAGATAACAAAAAATGGTAAAGGTATCATTGAGCATTACTTGGACCACTGCTACACTTTATTTAGCCAAAAGGCCAAATATGGATCACTGCTTAACTGAAATTCATTCCTGTAACAAATATCTTTCAGGTCCCCACTATTCACCGGCCACTACTCTAGGTGCTGAGGATACAGGAGGTATTCAAACACACCCAAACCCCTATCTATCCCTTACATCCCTTATTGCCTTACATTTGTTAGGAGGCTGACAAGTTAAAAAAAAATTAGCCAGTATATTGGAGGTTGGTAAACACTATAGAAAACAAATAACAAAGCAATTATGGGAAGAGGAAGTATGGAAGAAGGATGTAATATTAAAAGATTTTCCCTATGAAGGTGTATTCTGAGGAAAGTACTATGGAAATATAGCAAGTACAAAAGCCCTATCATAGCATTTCTGGCATGTTCAAAGAATATAACAGAGGCATGTGCAGATGGAGTGGAATTGGGGAAGGAGAAGTAGCAGATGAGGTAATAGATGTAATAGGAGGCCAGATTTATAAGGCTTTGAAAGCTACTCTAAGAACTTTGGCTTTTTCTCCAATTTATATATCAGGAGTCATTAGAGTGCCTTTATTTTTTTTAACCTTTTCTATTATGAATTATAATATTTTAGAGAAAAATTCAAAAAACAAAAATGTACATCTCAATAACATCACAAAGTAAACACTTATAGAATTATCACTCAGGCCATGCATTATCAGTACCCAAAAGTCCCTCAGCAATGTTCCTCCTATTCAATACACCTTCACCCTTACCACAAAAGTAACCAATATTCAGACTTACACAGTAATCACTTCCTTTTTCTTTAAAACATTACCATCCATACAAACTCTAATTTAGAACTGCCTATGTTTTTATTTTTTCCTTTAATTTTGCATAAAATAGAATCATAGCACATATCCTTTTGTGTCTAGCTGCTTTCATTCAACATTTCTGTGAGATCCATCCATGTTATTGCATACAGACTCATTTGTTCATGCTCACTGTACCTCAAACAATGAGCTTAGCTCTCTGAGCCTCTGGCCTGCCCTAGGTCTGATAATTCTTTAATGTCTTATTTGCTCTCTAAAACCTTTGAGCACATTGAAAAAAAAATTTTCTCTCCAGCTTTTCTAAGTTGTCCTGAGCAGGTTTTCTCCTACTTAACTAGTTCGCTGAAAGGTTCTGAACAGAGTAGCATAATCTGACATATTTTATCTGTCAAATATATTAAATAATGCCCAACAGAATTTTTACAAAGCACTTAAATAATGCTTAATGTAAAGATGCTACGAGTGTGTTTCCCAACTACCAGTAAAACACAATGTGCTATTTTTTCGTAATTTATATTTTCCATTTATAACATTTAATAATGTCCATCTACTTTCCATTATTTTTCAACCCTTGAGAAAAATTTCTTTAACCAAACACTAATAAAAACTGATACTCAGAAAAAAGTCAATCACTTTTTCAGTTCTAATACTTTTCAGTAAACACATTTAAATCCCGAACATAATTACAAATATACACATGTACCTTGTAAAAAAATTAGGTTCTTCGAAGAAACTAATTTTTATTTTTATTCTTAGTTCTATATTGACATGTTATCACAAATGTATTATTTAGTACCTTACTATCTGAATAAAGTTGGTACTGAAAAATAGTTACTAGAAACATTAAAGCTGATGCCACGTAGAAAAAAATATACCCTTAAAATCCTTTCCAGTTGAAAAGAGCAGACTGAACATGAATATTAGCTTCTCTGACTCTTAAAACTCCAACTTTTATAACAGATTTTTTTCAAAAAGCATAAACTGTCAAGGCAAAGAATGGGAAAGGAGGTAGTCATCAGAAAATTTTGGAAGCTGAGAAGTATATGGATGAGTAAAAACTTTAAATGGCAGTAAAGAATGTTGACAAACAGCTAAATTTACATTATATGGTGCACAAAAGGCTTGGGAATTCGGATGTCTCTGAAAGGCTGAACTAAAAGTAGGACTGGTTCAAAGCCTGTTTAAGCAGCAGCTGGGTCTTCCCAGGGTACTTCCGCAATCTGAGCTGCTAAGAAACACCCACCTCCACTTCAACAGAAAATTGGAGCCTTTTCTTTGGGAAAAAACAAACAATAAAAAAACCTCAGTGGTCTCTGGACCATACTGAATGAAAACAGAGATAAATAAAAGTTTACATCTGAATTTGGGCCCTCTAGTCAAATCTTCTATAACTCAAATCTCAGAATATTAGGCAAGCCAGGTTAATATTCTCTGGAAAGAATTCCAAGATTTTTCTCAAATTAACTTGGGAAACAGAGAGAGGAAGAAAGGAAATAATCCAGTTAGTTTACCCAGTGGTGAAGATCACAGTCAACCAAACCCACAAAACCTCACAGAGCTATCAATGTATTCAAATTTTTATTTTGGGTATCTGTCACAGCAACCAAATCCATATGTGAACTAATCAGATATGAATTAATCATTAACTGTAAAATGATCCCATACAAATAAAGGAGTAAAGGAAATCCTCAGGATGAGCCCCAAATTACAACTGTGTTAAAAGTATGTATTGTGAGCAAGCAGTCCAGTTTGGAGCAGGCCAGAAGGCTCCAAGAGAAATTTCTTCAAGAAGATAAAATAGACAGAACACCTATGCGTTTGAAAGAACTGAGAGGATATTCATGTAACCAGCAGACAAGTGTGGGGCTGAGTTAGTGGTAAGTACAAAGAAACTAAGCAAATGTAAAGGACAAAATTATTAATTCACAGTGGGAGAGAAAATCTGCAGGAAAGAAAAAATATATTACATGAGGACAGTACTAACAGGGTTTACAAAGCAATAACAATATAAACAATGAATAGTAATCTAATCGAAATCACAATAGCTACCTTGAAAAGTATGTGGTGGGAAGAGGAAAGTAAATGGTTATTTTCCACAGTGCAAAGTATATAAATACAGCCTAAAAACTGAAAATTAAAGGAAATACTCAGAGTGGTAAAGAAAAATAGCAAAATAACCAGTAAAGGAATAAAAAGTAGTCACCTATAAGAATGGAAATTGGGTGTGAAGAGAGCAGGGAGGAGGGCAGGAACTATCATTTTTCTTCAATGTGTCTAACAAGACTTATTGGTCTGTTTATACTATTTAGATGTATAGTTTGATTTTAAAAAATTAAAAACCACTTAAAATTGGAAAATAAAAAATGAGAGGGGATTTAGTAACAAAAACTAAAATTAATAAATGGAAAATAAACATTCAGAGTAAATAAGTCATACCTCTGCAGTAAATCTACTGGATACTGGTGTAATAAATCCAACTTTACCATCATTAAACACCACAGCAAACCCATCAAGTGTAGCACAGTATTCCATATCTCTGATATGCACATCTGCAAAGCCCAGGAATGAACCTACTGATGAAAAAATAAGTACATGAAATAGGCGTATAAACATAGTAAATCATTCCCTCACATTTTTGCTTACAAACTCTGTAAGGACAGTTTAAAGGGCAAAAATAATGACCTAAAAACACTAAATAATTAAACTACTCTCTCTCTCTCTCTCATATATACACACACAGAGACACACACAGACACTCCTCCCTTGCATAATTCCAAAGTAGAAAAATCATTGTTCATCCATAGAAAATATCTAACTAGATTATATTAAATATTAAACATCTGGTTCTACCCCATGAAGAAAGTATAACTACCTCTAGAGGACTGCAGATCTACTGAAAAGGGTACTGTGCAAAGATTAATAGCTTTTCTTCCATTTGTCATTCCTTCCCAGTGAATAAGATGAAGAAGTCCATCAGAAGTAGCAACCAGGAGATCTTCCAGCACAGACTGCAAACTGTAGGAAAGTAACTTATAATCAATCACCTTTAAAGAGAGCATACTGGGAAAGCAATGAGTATGAATACAATTGCTCTGAAGAAAATTCATTCAGAGATGATAATAAAACCACTTACAAAACTGTCGTTTATCTACAATTTAACTATATAGTAGCTTTATCTGTGTATAATTCAATCTAGAATCAGAAAATTTGGAAGAAATGGAAGACCATGGGCAGCCAGTCACACATCTGATGAACTGAGTTAAAAACTAGAAATACTGAAACAGCAAACTGGAAGATAGAAGGATGACAGCTGACAGGAAAAGAGGCAGAGAAACAATAAAAAGAACAACGAATAAAAGGATGACAATCTGGAGCCACTGAGTATAGAGGTAACAATTCTCCAGCCTTGTCCAGTAATAAAAATGTTCTGTATCTGTACTATCAAACAGGGTGGTCACTAAACACTCATGGTGATTGTATGCTTGAAATACTGCTAGTGAGACAAAAGAACTGAATTTTAAATTTTGTCTACTTTCAACTAATTTAAATTTAAATAACTTCATTTTATTAGTGGCTACTGTACTGGAGAGTATAGTTCCAGACCACTGTATTTCTAGGGTATCATGAGTCTCTCACTGTTCATTCATTCAACAAACATTTATTAAACCTGTGCGCTCTGTGACAGATGCTATGCTCTGTGTTGGAGATTCCAAGGTAAATACGGTTTCTCCCTTCAGAAGACCTCTTAGTTGACTAAACAATGAAAGGTAATTATGTAAATGATCTCAGCATTTATTAATATTTGTAGAGATTTAACGTTTACTTACTTAATGGCAAAAAAAAATGCCCACTTTGTTTACTCTTATATGCCTAGTCCCTACCGTAGTGCTAGTTCTATCTGGCACTAAATGTTTGTGGGAGGAAGGAAAGAAGGGGAGAAAAGGTAAGAGGAAAGGGGAATCCATAAGCGAGACTGTAAAGTATTGGCAGAAAGAAAGAAAAAGAGAGCCAGGTGAACCAGAGGATATTGGTATCAAGAAAGCCAAGTGAATAAGAAGGATTTGAGAAACAGTACTCGAGTATCAAATGCTATAAAAAAATTCAAATATAAGAATAAAATGTTATGTCTATAACATATACTTTATTATACACTATTAAATTTCCTTTCATACTTAAAAGTTGAGTATATTTTAGAAATATTTCAATCCATAAAAGTGAAAAAGTTTTTAATGTTTTAATTCATAGTAAAGTTGAGTTCAGTGACTCATTCCCCAAGGATTTAAGACAATGAAGAATCTACTGTATTTTCTTCCAAACTATAAAAACGCTGAAAAAGAGCAGAGTAACATTCCTTACTCAGCTCCATCTATTGAACTTCAGAGCTTTTGTAATCAACTAAATTTCTCAGTTTTAAAGTATTATATATTCTTTCATTTTAAATTTATATTTTTGTGATAAAATTTATGTGTAGCATGGGGTATGCAGAATAAAAACTTTGTTTTAGATCTGCTACTACATGTCAGGAGAGGCAATTGAAGGGAATAGTCATTGGTTTACAGGTGATTGCATTCAGCGGAAGTCAGCCTGGGTTTTTTCAAACTAGACTCTCTCTCCCCACTGTTTCTATCTCCCTAGAAGAACCACTGCATATGACAAGGTTACCCTGCAGTAATTTAATTGCCAGCTAGGCAAAACGCAACAGAATTCAGAATCTCTACATCATCATCATCCACAGTGCTATGACACAAAATGACCAGGTGTGTAAGAAACAGAAATGTGACCCAGAGTCAAGAAAAAACACAAACTCATAGACAATCCTAATGTAGGAATTAACAGATAATATAACTCTGAAAAAAATGATAAAGAATCTATAGGAAAAGATAGATATATCCTCCTTATTTAACTGAAAATAAACAAATTCACTAAAACTAAGACTAGTTTCTGTTATTAAAGTACTGAATATTTCCATAAAGGTTAGTAAATAGGCCCTGTTCCAAGCCACTCAAGTGTTTGCCCATCACTGATTCCTTCCCTCACAAAGATCTAAACACCAAAGGATTAATTCTCGGCTTGGGAAGATATCAGGCTCTGTATCAATAATCAATATCCATGTCTTTTCCTGCTGTACTGGTTTGTAAATATTTTGAAAATTACCCCTGGGTATAAGTACACATAAAACCATGTATATATACTCTAAGTTATACACTTAAACGACCTCTCCAATCATTGACTTCATGGGCTTTATAATAGTTATCTGGTATCCTAGAGCTGTTTTGAAAAATATATATATAATTCATACTTACTAATTTTGAAGTATGTAAATATATTTAATACTTAACTAATATTAAATACTTCATACTACATAGGGCTTTCTTAAGTGACTGAGATGGAGCAAGATATAGAATAAACTGCAGTATTTATTAGTATTACATGATACTAGTTAGAGATAGACTAAGAATTTTAATTTTCAGTTATATTAGTACTTTTTACCTCCTAAACATTCTCTAGCTTCAGTTATAACCAAGGCTGGATGCTTAACATTAAACCTATCCTTTTTTCAATCAAAATTAAAAGAAGGCAGTACTATTGCCATCTTACGCCTTTCAGCAATAGCATAACCATTATCCTTAACCTTACATGACCTACATTTTTGGTAATGTAGAAGGGAAAACAGTTATAAAGCCCAAGTTTCACATTTTCTCATTCAATTCAGAATCATATAGGAAATCTCCAATATCCAGCAAGTATGTGTTACAGGTACTAAAAATAACAATTACTTCACTTAAGTTTTGAAAGAAATCTTAGAGATTTCCAATCACATATATTTGTAGATTAAAAGTAGTACCTGACAAGTTATACTTGTACAAGATGGCAGGAATTCTTTAAAAGTTCTTTCTAGCCCATTTCCATGGAACCACACAGTTTTTACCACCAGGTGGAAGTAGAGAGCCAAGCTTGCAGAGTTCCCCCTAGCTTGGTATGGGCATTCAAAATTCCTTAAGCCAACAAGTTACATTCTTGAAAAGAATCTCTATGCTGAAATTAAATCTAAAGTAGAGTAACTTTCTGACCAAGATGATCAATAACCTGTACTCAATCTTTTGTAAACTTGATCACATTTAAGCAAACAATAGCATGTCTTTTTTAAAGACAGATTAAACAAGAGAAGACAATAGCCAGCCACTTACATACAATTTTATTTACTACCTGTACTGTATTACATTACCTGTATGTATTCTAACAAAAGAAACGGTGAAAGCCTTTTATTAGAACTGTGAATCAGAAGAATTTTAAAAACAAATGTATTTTACATTCCTATAGTTCAATATATTCACATAGTACTCCATAGAGTTCAGTATTCTAAGAGTATTACATAGTAAAAAGTCTTTTTCCCAAAACTGTCCCTCAGCCACTTAGTTCTCATGCCCAATTTCTTATGTATTTTTCCAGAACAATACATAACCTAACACCACGAGCTTCCTTTTAAAAACAAATAGTATATATAGAGTATACCTTGCTTTTTTCACCCAACAACATATTTGGGAAGTTTTCATCAGTAAAGAGTACCCTCACTGTTTTTACAGGTGCATATTATTCCCACTGTATAGATGTAAGAAAATGTATTCACCAGCTCCCTACTGATGGACATTTAGGTGGTTTTCAACCTTCTATTGTAAACAAGGCACAAAGAAAAACTCTGTTAGGCATGTCAATTCCAGTATGTATCATATTGCAGGATTAATTCCTAGAAGGAGACATGCTAGACAAAGGCCATGAACATTTGTGTTTGATCAATACTGCTTAATCAATTTCCATACATATGGTATCAGTTTATACTCCCACCATCAATGGAAAGTTATTTCTTTATCCTCTCCTCAAGACAGTATGCTAACTGTTCACATGTATAAATCATTTCATGTCCTAATAGAAATTTATTAAGTAATACATCAATTGGAATACAGAAAATAAAAACAAACTGTTTACATCCTTTGTCCATTTGTTCCATTGTCTTTTTCTTATTATAGGAATTCTTTCTGTATTATGGAATTGTCCTTTTGTGATATTCACTATATCTGTTTGTTTTCACAGTTTCTGTTGTCTTTTGATCTTACTTATTATGGGGATTTTTTTTCTAGGCAGAATTTTTTTAACTTTTATCATTTCATTTATTAATGTTTTCTTCATAAGAGTTTATTTGCAGACATTTTGGCGGGAAGGTTTTAATGATTTCTAATAAAATAAATTTTGAATTAGAATACTTATTTTACTAATTTCTCTTGTCATTTACTTATAGCAAGTCTGAGCAATAGAGAATTGTTGGCCATTTTGATGCATAGAATGTTGGAATATACATTATAATTTCATGATTGTATAAGACTGGGTTCAATAAAAGAAGTTCAACTTTAACCCTGAATTCAGTTAAAAAGAACTCTGTTTAAAAAAAATAAAAGAAACAAAAATAAATATTGTAGTAAAAACTTTAAGTTAAAAAATAAACTTTTGACAAGACCCATAAATCAGAGACAACTAAAATATCAAATGAGAAGCAATTAAGGAAATAAAGCCAAATTATAGGTACAATCATTTGCTTTTTCTACCAATGGATGTAAAATGATTTTTGGTATTTTGGTATCCTGGCCTTCTTATCACACAACTTTTATTTACACTTAGATCTAAAAGCTCAAATTTCTTTCAAGCGAACATATACTTCTCCAAAAGTTATAAAGGCTATAGAAACAAAGGCACTCTCTCTTTTATTTCAACTATGTGATTTAAGTAACACAGACTATGTCATATCATTCAAACAATTCTAGATCTTACCAAAAAAAATAAACTTCTAAAATAAAATTACAGTTGGTATACTCGATTTATGGGCTTTATTACAATAATTTAAGTATAATAATGTACCATCTACTATCTGCAAAATTTCACATTTTTTATAAGAGTTAATCAAGCATTTCTAGGCTACAAAAGATCACCCTCAATGAAATGAAATGAAATCAATTTTCTAATTAGTCGTATGATTAACTAACTGCATCGCATATTGTCATCACAAAATGCTATATTTAACCAAAGTACAGTACCTCATGATGGGTGACTGCAAATCCAGTATTTTCTTCATCTCTAAATTTAATGCTGGAGCACACTGTTCTTCCTTAAAATGGGGTGTCCCCTTCATTTGTGGGCTTCCTCTAAAAAAAGAGCAAATATACAGGGTAAAAGAGAAAGAAATTGAATTCTCATTCACTCTGTGATTAATATATATACTCAATTAAATAAAGGAAACTTAATCAGACTTACAAATCAGAAGTTCATCCTTTAGGTTCTCAAATAAAAAACAGACCTAAATTGATTATAGCTGACATCTATTTATCAATTAGAAATAAATGTGTTTGAACAAGGTAATTTGTGTTAGGGAAGTAGGAGTGAAGGGAGAAGAGCAAAGTATCTTGGGAAAAGAACACTTATAAGTAAACTCTGAAGAGAACCAACAGACATTTTGTTTAAATTGACTGACAGTTGGCAATTATGGAAGATACATACCATTCTATATAGGGCATGTCTGAAGTGATCCAAATCCTCATCTTACCTTACTCCATACCTCACCCTTCATTTCTATCCTTTGGATATGTATCAGAATTAAAGTCAGATTTAGGGATACAATTAGGAGATGTTTCACATAAAACTCAGTAATAAATAGCAAAATGGCTAACTTTGAAAACACTGGCTGTAATTAGAGTGGCTGGGTCAATGTCAACATCACTAACCTGTCATGCACAACCACTCAAAAAAAGCTGTTCTGAATCTTCATCTCAACATGGCCTAAGACATCTTTTTCAATGCTTGTGCTAGAATTTAATAACTGCCTCTTCTCTTACTATCAGCTATCTCTTAGTCTTGGCAGCAATTTGCCTGCCTACATCATCTCTTCCTACCCAATTACCTATAATCCTGGAAACCTATTATTAAAATTAGGTGCAAAGAATCTAACAAGAGCAATAGCTTTCAAGGTTCTTGGCTTTGTGAAAATTATTTTGATGTTCATAAAGCTTTCTGCTTACTTTTTAGATTATTTTTCATATAGAAGCTTGGTGGCAATCTAGTGACTGATGTGTTTAGCTTAAGTCTGGGAAACTTATTTTGTTTCTTAACATCCCAATGAGGTTCTCTGTTTTAGTTTTCTCTGGCACCCCTACTAGGTTAGATATTGAAACTTAATTTCTAATTTTCCCTTTTCTCTTGTATTTTGTCTTTTGTTCTACATCCTGGGAGAGTTCTTCAACTATTTTTTCCAATGCCTTTAATTTTGCTATCATACTTTTCATTCCAGAAACTTTCTCACCCACCTCCCCTTTTGTCTTACAGCAACTGTGAAGGTCTCTTTTTGTTGTTGTTGTTTTAATTAGACAATATCTGAGGTTGTTAATTATCATTTCCTCAGAGTGTTTTTGTTCCCTGCATTATCTATTTCCTTTGAGTTTCCTTTTTTTCTGTTGTCGCTCTCTTTTACATAGTTAAATTTCCTAAAGTGGCAAACAATCCTTGGCTGTTTGTTCATGTTTAACAGGTTAATAAGAACAAGCTAATTATAAGCTCTAAGTGTTGAAGTTGGGGCTTGACAACTGGTAGACTTCAGGGTAGTGGCCAGTTGGCATTTTTGTTGAGGTCTTCAAGTATCACAGCCTTTTGGGTCATTTTTCTGGAGTGGCTTATCTTCTCCAAGAAGGACTCCTCAAACCTGCCTAGGATATCTAGAATCCAGAAGTTGGAAGCCAAGCAGGGGGAAAAGGCTTGAGGTCCTACTGTTCAGAATTACAACTTTTACTTAATCCCCATTTTTAGTTTAACATCTCATCCTTGTCCTACTCTGTCTGGAATCCCTCTGGTTTAATCGGACAATATCTTTCCTGACTCCTGTGATGTGGGAACAAGATCCTATTCCTTATTGAGCTATTTCAAACAATGCCCCTGTTTATGGCCCCTGGCTCACTCCTATATTGTGGTTTTAGTGCATCTAATGTTGAGTCTTTCCAAGGTTCTGCAGATCAAACACGTTGCTGTTCATCAGTACCATGTAGGTAACCTTAGGCGCTGAGGTTTGAAAGTCTTCCCAAGTCATTTATTTTTTCTCATCCAATTTTTTTGTGCAAGGGTTAGAGATACCTCAAGCTTTCATTAAATTTGGAAACAGTATTTCAACTTTTTGTTCTGTTGGTCATTTTCAAGAGAAAGGATAGAAACCTGATTACCCAATCTTGAAACTGAAAAACCTCTATTTTTTTTTATATAAATATTCTCATTTATGAGAGCTAAAGTATTATAAGAATTTTAAAGTATATTTAAGTAAATCCTGACTTTTCAATGACTTCCATTATAAAATTAGAGATAAATTTCATAGGCAAGTTTCCATTCCTTTTTCCAAACACAAAAATGCAGTAAACTGTTGGGGGGGGGGAAACTAATAAAAAAACTGTTAAAAAAAAATTGATAGAAAATATTACTACTTATATAGTTCATCAATAATTTCAGTGTATAACATCAGATTTTTGGAAGGGAGTCATAGAAAATGAGGCTCTGGAAGTATAAATTAAATCTTGATTATAAAGAGCAAAATAAAACTCTCAAACTGGCTTAATTACATTTTTCCTTCTTTCTTATGATACTGGACTCAATATTACTACCTCAAATAAATATACACCAGGTTAGAGATGTGGAGAAAAGAATGGCATTTGAAATCAGAGATATCTGGGTTCCAATCCAGGTTCTACTTTTTATTGGCAATGACTTTGGAAAAGCCGCTTTCTGAGTTACTTTCTATGCTTTTGTATATCTATAAAATGAGAAAAAATGAGTTAGTGGGTTAATAAGTTGTACTAGTTATTGTTGTCTAGGTTGCCTTTTGAATGATTAAACATAATTTGCCTTCACTGGATACTTAAGACAACTTCAGTGTTCAGAAAAGAGAATTCAAGAAATTGCAGGTTCAATGTCCTAGAGATAGGTGAAAGTAAGTTCTAAATGCCAGGCCAGAGCTCTTGGAATTTATTTTGTGGGTACCAAAGTTTATGAGATAAAGAATTAATATCCTGAATATATAAAGAACTCCTAAAACTCTACAACGAAACAAAACAACCTGATTCAAAATGGCAAAGGATGCCAACAGACATTTCTCCAGAAATGTACAATGGCCAATAAGCACATGAGAATACATGGACTTCACTGATCATTAGGGAACTGCATATCAAAACTAAATGAGATACCACCTCACACCCATGATGGCTACTATCAAAAGAAACAAAAACAAACAAAAACAAAATTAATAAACAAAAACACAGAAAACAAGTGTTGGCAAAGACATGGAGAAATTAGAGCCCTTGTGCACTACTTTTGGTAATGTGAAATTGCATAGCCACTGTGGAAAACAGTACACCAGTTCCTTGAAAAACTAAAAATTGCTATACCATATGATACAGCGATTCCACTTTGGGTATAAACACAAAGAAACTGAAATCAGGGTCTCTAAGAGACATCTTAATACTTGGGTTCACAGCAGCATTTTTTACAACAGATAAAATGTGGAAGCAACCCAAGTGTTTATCAAAAGATTAATGAATGGGTAAGCAAAATATGGCATATACATACAATGGAGTATTATTCAGCCTTAAAAGAAGGTAATTCTGACATATGCTACAAAATGGGTGAACCTTAAGGTCATTATGCTAAGTGACATAAGCCAGTCACAAAAAGATAAACACTGTATGATTCCACTTAAAATAAGTGTAACTGTACATCTCAAAAAATGGTTACAATGATAAAAGTTTGTGTTATATTTTCACAATTTAAAAAATAAGGGTAAAAAAGTTAATTGATGGGATCTTTCTGAAATAATATTGTTCCAGAAAGTACTAATGTGTAATGTTAGTGTTTTTGTATCTTTAGAATCCAGGTTTTGAAATGATTTAGAATAAAACCAGCCCAGACTTAAAAAAAAGTTTGAGACAAGAATCATGTCATCAAGTCTGTTTTGAAAAATAAATCTGTTAACAATGCAAAGGACGGATATGAGTATGTAGGAGAAACAGACCAGAGGAAGAGAATGAGTTAGTAAATAAGCTTTTCGACAAGCAAGGAGAGACCATGAAGGCCTCCTTGAGAATAGAGATAGGCAACTTCTAGGGACACTGGAAAGTTGTAATCAAGCAATACAAACTGGTTACAGAAAAAATATGATAAGAAATAAAGATTCCAAGATTTTCAATTTCATACAATTGTATAAAAGATCATGCTAATTACAATAAATTTTAGAAAAGCAACAGTATGCTTGGGTTGGTAGGGAGGAAGTGAGTTAGGTTTAGACATGATGAATTTGAAACTGCCTACAGGGACATCTAAATGGATTTATCCTGGAAAGGTGGGCCTGAAGTTCAGGTAAGTGTTACTATAATAAGGAAACAGATCTGGACCTTATCCACTTACACTGAATAGTTAAAATGTAGAACAGAACTCAGAACAAAACTCTGGGGAACAATAAGCATTATTTTAAGTACTATATAATAATTGAAGGTGTACATTTAAACTTAATGACATCTTTATGAAGTCGAATGCATTAACTCAAATTTTCAGATGAGTAAAATAAAACTCAAACAAACAAACAAACAAACAAAACAGGCAACGTGATTAATCCTGAAAGCTAAGGAAAGCCACTGAAAATTTTTAGGTAGGGACAGGGCACGTAAATTTTGCTAGAAAATTCATTTAGGAGAAAACTGTAAAATATAGTTTAAGAAGATATTACAATAATCCAAGAGAAAAGTGACAAAACCAAACTACTGCTGCTGGGAATGAGGAAGAAGTAAAAGACATGACTGATACATACAAGGCAAAATACACAGACTATACAGAAGGTAGAATACAGTGTACTTGATAAAGACTGCCTATTGGAGTTATTAAACAGGAAGAGCAAATAAACTCAAGTAAATGCTGGTATCATTTACAGAAAAAGGGAATTAGCCATAGGTGTTCCCAGAATTAAGTTACTTAAAAATAAGAATGTAATTTCTCATCTTTATACTTAATAAAAAATTTCTCCCTTATGATGTTTTAAGTTATTAGATAGGACCTAAATTTATTACAATAATATCTTCTTAACTTTCTTACCTGCTAAATCTCACCAATCCAGAATGCTTTCCCTGGGTTTATGTTTTATTTCCTTATTTCTCTGAGATCTTTTTACATGTCATCGTCTCAGAGAAGACCCTGACCACTCTATTTCAAGTTGTATCCTCACTCTCTATTCTCATTCCTTGCTTTATTTTTCTCCATAGATTGTATCTCTTAATTTGTAATGTATTTTTACTTATTTATTACTGTCTACTTGAAGAACGCAAGCTCTAGAGTCCCGCCCCCCCCCGCCCCCACCTTTTTTTCCACTGCTGCATCTGCAGTATCTACAACAGTCCTGGAGCTTGAGAAAATTCAATACTTAAATGGACAGATGGATAGACGAAAATTATTTTTCAGAAGATTTTCTAAAAGAGGTAGTAAGTACCTCTATCACCAGGCTTTTATATACATATATTTTAAAAAGCTTCTGTTTATATTATCATACATCTAGACAGACTTCAGTCTGTTAAGAACAGTATGTAGGGCTCTCTGAATTGGGCAGGTCTTTTAACACTTGTATCATTCTTTGGATTCAGGTGCAAGTCTTAGAAGTGTGGTCAACAGGGGAGTAGTCACTGCCCAGAATTTATACAATAATATCCCTAACAATTTTATTACTAAGTGCTCATACAATTATGATGTAAGCTAATGGATACACAAAATATACAAAGTTCAATAGCTAAAGGTTACACATGTACATTTATAGTATACATATTAAAATCAAAGTATACATGTGATGTTTTGAGAAGATCAAGGAAATCAAAAATGTTAGGACAACTAACATACTTTGTTAAGTTCATAAACTTAACTTAGAATAAGGTATATGTTTAGAAATAACTTTCTAAATCCTTAAGGGAAAAAGAAAAGCAGTTAAAGTTTATTCTCCAGAAAACTGACACTTGAAACTTAATAGCAAAAAAAAAAAAAAAAAAAAAAAAAAACAAAGAAAGAAAAAGAAAAAAAAAAAAAAAGAAAAAAGAAAAACGTTGGGGGAAACTTTCACATCTGTAACTAATTCAGATCTCTTTTCTCCTCTAAGCAATTTAGTAAATGTGTCTGGATTTCTGAAAGGGTAAGTTGTGCTGAGGTTAGAAACCACAAACCTCAATTACTCTTTCCTTGCCTCCCACCTAGCACTAATTCATTAACAGTCAGTCTAGTAAAGTCTCACAATCTAATGAAATGTGTTGGAAATGGGGGGCACGAGGAATGGGAGTTTTGAGTTTTGATAGCTGTTTTGAGGTGAGTTTTTTCAGTGGAGATATCTATATCTTTAATATTTGATAATTAAATGTACTGAATTTTTAGTACAATAATTTTTCTTTTTAGAATTTTGACAGGTCTCATCTACTGAACGTCTCTGACAAAAAAGAGTTTAAGAGTAGGAGTGTCAAGAAAAAAAGAATGAAGGGGAAAAATCTTGGCTTTCAACGACGTATACATTATGACATATTTATTGAAATTATTTTCATTATGATGAAAAGATTTGCAGTTCCAAGATCTACTAAACTCATATTTAAACATAAACACATGAATACATTCTAAAGCTAAACACAAATTATTTCTGATTTATCCTTGACAGCTTCCTCCATTAATTTCACTGCAATTTCCAAGACATAAAAGAAAAAGCCAAGATGACCTTCAGTGGAGAAGTCTGTCCACTGGTCTGTACAACTAATATAAAGGGATAGTTTAACATAGAATGGAATTTATAAAGACACAAAAGATAAAAGTAATACATTTATTAGTCAAATAATAAATGACCTTTGAGTCATAAAAAGGCATTTAATAAGACTGCCATCGGTGTTAAGGGCTGACTCCAACATCAACAGGAAGGATGCTGGAAACATTACGTGGAAACTACGGAATATTATGGGGGCATCTGACCTGTTCTCAGATAGAGTGCAATGGAAAACGATATGCAGTCTGAGCTTAAGAAGCTGTCACATAATACAGGGAAGTTAAGATACTCTAGAAAAATTCATGTGATGAACTCATAAGATTTAGAATAGAGGAATAAGAGACAATAGGTTCTATAATTGAGAAGAGGGCTACTAACTACTGGCCTCAATTCCGATGCCTCTATTCTTTAGGACTATTATAAACCACTCCAGATCATTTCTCCTTTTTCTGACTCCTTATTCCCCAAATAAATCCTAAAGTAGTAGATGGCTAGATGGGCATAAACAGGGCTGAGGCAATACAGAATTGGTGATTAAGAGCACAAACTTTGAAGATACAACACTTATGTTTGAATCCTGGCTATGCCACTTACTAGTGTGTGACTATGAATGAGTTACTTCCCTCTCTATGCTGAAGTTTGTATAATAATTGTACCTAACTTCCTCACAGGGTTGCTACAAGGATTAACTGAGTTTGAAAAAGTGCTTAGAATAGCATCTTGAACTGCATAAATGCTTACAATGACACATGACAATGATGATGCAATGTCAAAACTTTAAAAACTCTCCTCGAATCCATATATGAGCCACTATTTTCCAGGTTTTAAAAACTTGAACCCATATAATCCTCCAAACAATTGAAGAAAAAATATTTTTATTCCAATTATATAGAAAAACTAAGAAACTTACTGGACTAAGTAACCCAATTAAAAAGTAGTCCAATAGCAAAAGTGGTCATAAGAGGAAAGTTCATATCATTACAGGCCTATCTCCAAAAACAAGAACGAGCCTAAATAAGCAACCTAACGCTTCATCTTAAAAAACTAAAAAAGGAAGAACAAATGAAGCCTAAAGTCAGAAGAAAAGAAATCATCAAAATTAGAGCAGAAATAAAAGAAATTGAAAACAAAAAAAGAAAAGAAAAAGAAAAAAGAAATGCAACAAAGAGCTGGTTCTTTGAGAAGGTTAAAAAAACTGATAAACCCCTGGCTAGACTCACTAAAGAAAAAAGAGAAAGGATACAAATAAACAAAATCAGGATGAAATAGGAGAAATTACAACTGACATCGCAGAAATACAAAGGATCATACAAGAATACTATGAAAAAGTATGTAACACCAAATTTAATAACTAAGAAGAAATGGACCAGCACTTAGAAAAACACAACCTTCTTAGACTGAATCAAGAACTGGAAAATCTAAATAGAATGATTAACAGTATGGAAATTGAAATAATCATCAAAAACCTCCCAAAAAGTAAAAGTCCAGAACCAGATGGCTTCACCAGTGAATTCCGCCAAACATTCAAAGAAGATTTAATACCTATTCTACTCAAACTCTTCCAAAAAACCGAAGAGGAGGCAATACTTCCCAACGCATTTTATGAATCCAATATTGATACCAAAACCTGGCAAAGGTAACACAAAAAAAGAAAACTACAGACCAGTATCTCTCATGAACACAGATGCAAAAATCCTAAATAAGATACTAGCGAACCAAATACAACAACATATTAAAAAGATTATACACCATGATCAAGTGGGCTTCATCCCAGGGGCACGGGGATAGTTCAACGTATGCAAATTGATTAATGTGATATACCACATAAACAAAAAATAAGAATCATATGATCACAGCAATAGATGCCAAAAAAGCCTTCAACAAGATACAGCATCCATTTATATCAAAACACTTCACAAAATTGGTATAGAAGGAAAGTACCTTAACATAATAAAGGCCATCTATGACAAACCCTCAGCCAATATTATATTTAATGGTGAAAAACTAAAAACCTTCCCTCTAAGATCAGGAACAAGGCAAGGCTGTCCACTATCGCCACTCCTATTCAACATAACATTGGAGGTCCTAGCAAGTGCATTCAGACAAGAGAACAAGAGAAAGATATAAAAGGCGCCCAAATAGGAAACAAAGAAGTGAAACTGTCAGTATTTGTGGATGACATGATTCTCTATATAGAAAACCCTAAAGACTCCACAAGAACACTGCTAGAAACAATAAATACAGTAAAGTCTCTGGATACAAAATCAACATTCAAAAATCCATAGCTTTCCTATACTCTAATAATGAAGCGTCAGAAAAAGTGGAAAAAATAATTCCTTTTGCAATTTCAACAAAAAGAATAAAATACATAGGAATAAATTTAACGAAACATATGAAGGACCGATATAATGAAAACCATAAGACCCTATTAAAAGAAATCAAAGAAGATACAAAGAAATGGAAAGATGTTCCATGTTCTTGGATTGAAAGAATCAACATATTTAAAATGACCATATTACCTAAAGCATTATACAGATTTAATGCAATCCCCATCAAAATCCCAAATCCCCATCAAAATCCCATCAGCATTTTTTAAAGAAATAGAACAAAAGATCATCAGATTTGCATGGAAGCACAAAAGACCCCAAATTGCCAAAGCCATCCTGAGATAAAAGAACAAGGCTGGAGGCATCACTTCAAATTATACTACAAAGCGATAGTAATCAAAACGGCATGGTATTGGCAGAAAAAGAGACACACAGACCAGTGGAACAGAATTGAACATCTAGAAGTAAACCCATATTTATACGGGCAAATAATTTTCAACAAAGAAGCCAAAAACATATAGTGGAGAAAGGAAAGCCTCTTCAATAAATGGCAATGGGAAAAGTGGAAAGCCACCTGCCAAAGAATGAAACTAGACTGTTGTCTATCACCAAACACCAAAATTTACTCAAAATGGATTAAGGACCTAAATATAAGACCTGAAACAATAAAATGCATAGAAGAAAACATAGGAACTAAACTTATGGACTTAAAGAGGATTTTATGAATTTGACCTCAAAGGCAAGGCAACTAAAAGCTGAAATAAATGAATGAGACTACATTAAATTAAAAAGCTTCTGCTCAGCAAAAGAAATCGTCAACAAGGCAAAGAGAAAACAATCCGAATGGAAAATATATTTGCAATCAACGCCCCCGATAAGGGCCTAATATCCAAAATATAGAAGGAACTGAAACAACACAATAAAAACAAATAAACAAATGATCAAATCAAAAAATGGGAAATGGACCTGAACAGACACTTCTCCCTAGAGGACATACAAATGGCCTACGAATATATGAAAAGATGCTCAACATCGCTAGCTATTAGGGAAATGCAAATCAAAACCACAATGAGATGCCATCTCACACCTGTTAGAATAGCTACACTCAATAGGACAAGTAATAACAAATGTGGACAGGATGCAGAGAAAAAGGAACCTTCATACACTGTTGGTAGAACTGCGCATTGGTACAGCCACTATGGAAAAAAGTATGGAAGTTCCTCAAAAAACTAAGAATTGATCTACCATATGATCCAGAAATCCCTGTACTGGGTATTTACACCCAAGATTTGAAAACCCATATCCAAAAAGATATTTGCACACCAATGTTCAAAGCAGCATTATTCACAGTGGCCAGGACATGGAAGCAACTGAAGTGTCCTACGATAGATGATTGGCTAAAGAAGCTGTGGTACATATATATAATGGAATATTACGCAGCCATAAGAAGAGATGAAATACTGCCATTTGCAACAATATGGATGGACCTTGAGATAATCATGCTAAGCAAAATAAGCCAGACAGAAAAAGTTGAAAACAACATGATATCACTTATATGTCGGATATAAACCTAAAAGCAACAAATGAGCAGGACAAACAAACAGATACTCATGGATATAGACTATAGACTAGTGGTTACTAGTGGGGTGAGGGAGGAGGAGGGAGGTAGACAGGGTAAAGAGGGTCAAATATAGGGTTTAGGAGGAGGGTAAAGTGGGCAAAGGGGATCAAATATATGGTAGCTGAAGGAAACTGGACTTTGGGTGGTAAACACACAATAGAATACACAGATGTCAAATGATAATGCACATCTGAAAATTATATAATTATATTAACCAATGTTACCCGAATAAACTTAATTAAAAAAAAAATTTTTTTAAAGTAGTCCAGTAGACAAATATACAACAGGCTGACTCTAATCTGTTCTGCAAAACTATTTCCATATAAGAAATTTTTTTCAAAGATTTTTTATGTAGCAGTTATTAGAAGTTAAACTCTGGGGGGGAAAAGCACATTATCATCAAGTCAAATATTTAAAAAATTACAAATCACTTCATATATAATACATAATTTATATAAAATATAAAATCACTTAAATTTTAGAAACAAAGTGAAAATTTGGTGAAGGAAAAAATATATTGATAATAGCAGTTTTCCTTTATTAATTTTCCCATGGGCTAGGCATTTACCTAAACATTTAATATGCATGATCTCATTTAAGCCTATGAAATAATTACTATGTTTAATCTCGTTCTATAGATGAGGAAAAAGGTTTTGGAGGTATTAAATAACTTAAAAGAAGTTATAAAGCTGAAAAGAGGCAAAGCTGACATTCAATTCCAGGTCTACCTGATGCAAAGCCTATCGCTTCATGCTGCTCTAAGGTTATATACATTTCACTGAGCTCAAGTATTTAAACCCAAAATCTCCAATATAATACATGAAAGAACACTCAAATTAAAAATAAAAACAGTGGTCTTTATTAGTTCTCTAGCCTTACATACAGAAACACAGTGAAGTTCATGCACTGTCAGGACTATTACTATTTAGTTAAGTGACCCCCCCTGGAATCTCAGAATCAGAAGGCAAGAAATTCCTTTTAAAACTTTCTGGAACACAAAAAGTGATTCTCAAAATACTATTCCAAAACACTGCAAACATGTAAATCATGTTAGTTCAGCTGAAATACAGAAAACAATATTTTTCACTGTTGAAAGATGTTATTGCCCTACCAAGTCCACCTACAGTAGTATAAATTAATCCAGTTAAGTTCGGATGATTCTGATTATTGCTTTTTATTTACAGGAGCATGTCTAAATTGAGTAATACAATGGGTTTAGAGGCAGTAGTTCAAAATGCACAAGTAAATGATATTTTAGACACTGACAACAGTTCTCCAAAAGGCTCACGAAATTATCACTTAGAATGAAAAACAATAAGCTTTACATCACCCACAAAACTGAATTTTAAATTTCTAAATATATCAACTTCCTACACAATGTCCATACCATTTTAATAGTACAATTGTACAATTTATATGCCAAAAGTTTTTTGTATTAAAGATTTTTATTGAAAAATAATCAAATTAAATTCCACCATCAAGAGAATTTCTGTACTTTACAAAAGACTTCCAAAACTCAGAACACCTCAATTAACACAATATTTATTACAAAAAGAAGTGACTACATACTATCAAGAAAATCTAGATAGGTCCTTAAAATGATAAAGGAACCTGAGCTACATTCTACATGGCATACATTGCCTTTCCCAAAAGTGTATTCTCAAGAATGTTAACAAGTGTTATTTAAAGACATAACTCTTATAATACCACTTTTTAAATTGTAGGTTTTTTGTTTTTAATTTTTCAAATACATGGTTTGATTTTTTTACATTAAATATAATATATACATATCAAAAATTCTGGAAAATTCAAAAGTTCAAAGAAGGTGAAAAATCACTACAGTTCTAGCATTCATGAGCAATAACTATATATATAGTTCTTGCTTTTTTCTTCAGATGATTTTTTACAAAGTTGTGATCATATTATATATATAATGTTGTGACTTGTTTCTTAGCATTATAAGATCAGTTCTCAAGTTTATACAATTTTCTGAACCATTATATTTAATGAATATATTATTTGAGAAGAACAAACAACAGGGGACTTAATCAATTCTCTATTATCACACCTTTGTGCATATCTAGTAACAGAAGTATATAAGAACACATTTTACTATTCTAGCACTAGCACTGAGCAATAATTTTAAAGAATACAAATATTTTTATATACTGAAATGTGTAGGGTTTTTTTAAAATTGTATGTAATGTTTCATTTTGAGTTACTAATGTTTAGTCTGAGTTACTAATTAACACAAGTTTCCCTTGTGCTTGCTATTTATTATAATTCCTTTTATGAGCTTACTTTTACCTATTTCTATTTTGAAATCTTTGTGTTTCTTAGCAATATATATGACGACTCCTTTATAAAAATAGTAAGCCTTGGTCCAATTTACTGCAAATTTTCTCCCCAGTTTGTTCCTTGCCCCTTTAATGTTATTTTTTTCCTGTTAATTCTCAGAAACTGAAATTTTCACATAATGAAATCTATTTTCTCTTTAATTTCTTACAACCTAATAAACTTTGACCATCTTCCGCCATCTAGAAATGTGAAATTCATTTATATTTTCATACAGGTTTAATGGCTTAATCTTTTTGTAAAAAGATGTTATGATTTAAAACATAAGTTCTTTCAATAAAATGTTTATTTTAAAAGGTTTTTAAAAAGTAAGAAAAAAACAGTGAAAAATATATAGAACAATATAGTTTAAAGATCAAAAGTCCATGTTCCCTAAAATTCCAACCACTGTTTAGAGTATATTTTTTTCTATCTACATACAAAAAAATACACAAGAAAGAGTGCCCTTTCAGCTTACTGACATTTTATCTCTTCCCTTCATGATCACTTAGCTCCTCCGTGATCAGTACTGGAAAATGCTAGATCTGCAGTATATTAATTCTGAATGTCTAAGAGGGAATATAGTACATTCATCCAAGATTCTCAGACTTATTTAATTACAAAATTCTTTATTCAACTAATGACAGTTCAAAGACCTGGTAATTTCTGAAACAGTATTTTGAAAATGCTGGCTTAGCTTATTTTAACCACTTCAGACAACATTTTTAACTACTTCAGACAACACAGAACTGTAATGTTTTTGTGAATTAAAGTACACAAACCAAATGTTAAAAAAACGAAAGACAAACTTACTTGGGATACACTGGTTCATAAAGGTATTTGTCCCCTCTTGTAGATGTAATGTGAAAAAACAAGATGTAGCCATTTGCCGTCTGAAAGACAAATTTCATTTACCATAAATTAAAAGGTAAAGCTATGACTATAACCTTATATCTTAATTTTACATACTCTTACTTTGAAAACACTTCACTTTTAACAACCCTCTTTTGAAGAGCTAGTCTAATTATACAAATAAAAAAATGACTTTTAATATAACCCACCTTGTTTACCCTTGAAAAGTTTTTATATTTTGAAAATATTTCATAGACATGTCATTGAAATTAATAGTTCACATTATATTATAAGCATTAATATTTTAAAATAATTAATTATTCAATAGATGATTATTTTGCAAAATATACAGAACTTCTGGAATTCTGCAATAATATGGCAAATAAGTTTTTCAAGTTTTTAAAGCCACTATGTTACCAAATAGTAATAGTATGATGAAATTCCTGACTCAAAGTTTGTATAGTATAACCTCAGAATAACATAGTTATATATTTCAAAATCAATTAATTGGCCTCTGACTTACTACAAAATATACCGAGATACAGAAGGAAAACAGCAAACCTTCAATTTCCAAAATTCTCTAAGTTAACAAAATGTTTTAAAAATATAAATTGTATTAAAACAAATAGTTCCATTAAATGATAATGGCACATATCTCTGGTTGTGAAGCTCAAACAACCATTTTACATATATCTAAATATAGAAAGTTATTTAGCTGTTTCTAATCAAACATTTTCAGGCATAACAGAGTGGAGTGACAAATATTTTGCCCAAATTACTTTCATACCAATACTGAATTCTTATCATTTTAGAAGCAGGTAGGCTTTTGCCCAAAGTAGAACCAAAAAAAAAAACAAAACAAAACTGAAGAAAACTAAAGTTTCAGATTTCTTCCCACTACTGATTTTCTGTTTTTCACTTAAAAAGATGCCAGAGAAAACAGTCAATTTCTTCACCAAAGCCAGGTTTGTTTGTTTTTTTAAGCTATAAACTTTACTATTTCATAATGTATCCCGAAGCTCTAGTTTGATATATAGGAATACAAAAGGAAAAGGGCTAAGGTTCTGTCAAGTAAGATTATCATTCTAATTTCTCATGTGCAATTTTATATTCCTCTAACCTGGAGAATATGGAATCAAAAGGAAAATTAATTCAAATCAAACCATATCAAGTTTCACAGATATCATGACCCCTACACAGATAAGTGACTGTTTAAAATTTGTAAATTCTACTGTTACCTTTTATAGCATAGAAAAATAAAATAACATGGTCTAGTACTTAGAAAAATAACATACAAATGCTGTCCAGAAGATTAGTTACTCAAGGTCTAAAGTTCAACATCAACAGAATATCGAATACTAATATTAAACTCAGAATTTTAACAAGTACTTAGAAAACTATAATGCCAAAGAAAACACAGCATCATTTTGCACCAGCACTCAGAAATTTTATATACATAGTAAACTAGATGAAATTACAATAATAGCTTGATTTACTATTTTGGTATTCTGTATCAATTATCTTTACTAAGTATCTATGGCTTTGCATGTATATTAAATGCTATATACTTCCAGATCCCAATGACTTTTATCACTGACATTTTCATAAACAGTCCTGCCACAGAACAATCTTTAAAGTTTTGGTAACAAACAATCGTCTTTAAAAAGTAGCACTTTTACATAGCTATATTAAGTCTGTTATTATGCAGTGTTAGGATGGTCCTTCTCTTCCTACTCCAAAATACTGCAAATAAGCATTTAATTATTGCCTAATCTGTAGGTAACAGTTCCAATACATTCTTCCAGTATGTGTGCAGGCAAACACATACACACACCAAAACTAAACTAATTTTTCTAAGTAAATGAAAAAAACAAAGAGTTATCTTTCCTGTCATGATCCCATATCTTCAGTTGTTTTTCCTTTCTCCAAGGCATACTGTTAGATTATGTGGCTTTAATCACAGAGGCCCAACAATCTCTATAGAGAACTTAAACGACAAACCTTCATGTTCCTTTCTTTTGTATATCCATGAATTAGAGTCATAGATACATAAGTATAAAGGCTATAAAGAGGAAAATAGAAAGAAATCACTACTTAAATAGAGGATGGAACAGACAGACTTGTTTCTAGTAATGCCACTTAGAAGAAAAATAACTACAAACAATATTCTAAAAGGACTTTGATAATTCAACAAAAATTCAGTCAGAGAGGTATGACTTAAAGTTTAACATCATTTTTCTCAACCGTAAACTTAGTAATGGAGATTTTAAAAACCATGCAAACTACTCTAGCTAATTCCACATTTTAAAAAGATTTTGAAATCTGGAGGTGTTGGTGGTGGTTGTGATGTTATTATTAACTGCTTGTCTGCATTTTGCTTTGTAAAGGGCACTTGAAAAGATTTCCTTTGCTACCCCAAATTAAACATATTTTAAAAAATTATTTTAGAATTGATGCATGACATATATACTACACATAGTAATTTTCTGTAAACAGAAATAACTTAAATCAACTGTGTCATGAGGGAAATCAACTGTTAAATACAACTAACGCTTCACCAGTAGGCAGCAATCCCAATATCTTCTTCTATTATTATCCAATACTTCTACTGCACATGAATTCACCAGATATTTCACAATTCCAACTCATAATGCATTTCTTCCTTAGGATATACCATTTTAATTATAACAAACAGAACAGATTTATGCATCTGGCTCCAATGACCTAAATGATCCATCACAAAGATTTCTATAATAATTTACAAATTAAGGACTTGATTTAGAGATGTATCTTCTATCCTAACATACTGTCATGTCAGACTTCAGGCTGAAAGTCTGAAATAACAGATTTGCACTTTTTTAGTTCTTTACATTGGTTCGTAAATAGTGTTTTGTTTTTAGCTTTATTTCTTTATTGTACGTGTTCAAATACATAAATCCCCCCAAATCATATTACTATGATAATGATCTAACATTTTTGTATAATCTTTCAGACTTTGTACATTCACATCATGAAAATATTGGAAAATAATAAAAACAGCTGTAAATCACACACACTCAAAAATAGATGATTATCATTTGACATTAAACTCATCAAAATTGTTATTTGTAATACTATCTCACTGTTTTACACCAGAGTACTAATTTTAAAGACTTTTTTCCAACAAAGATGGATTAAGTTGAAGCCAATTTATGCTCTCACCTGAAAAAAAAAAAACCCATCCAAATATATAAAACAATAATTTTGAAAACACTGACATCAAGCAATGAAGGCCAGTGACCCCTGAGAAATGGAAACAACAGAGGTGAGTTCTATGATAAACTCCATCTTACACCCTTGAGAAAGTTTCCAGGTCACAGCACTGAGAAGAGAAACTGAGGTAGAGCTTGGTAGACCCCCCCACATTGAGGAAGTGAAGCTGAGAGTCCAGAAAGAAAAGGCAGCTTACAATTCATATGAAAGAGTACCAGAGAAGAAAGAGCTGCACAGAGAAAGAATCCAAGAGTAACAATTAGCATATGTGTGCAATAAAACTACTCAAGACAGGGGAGAAAACAAACCAAAAGGATTAATAAAGGGAATAGTGCACGGTGTTCCAACAGTCCTGAGAACAATGTCTGTCTCACCAGCAAAACTGAGGAAACTCATAATTTACAGGGAATTGGTTAGAATGCTCAAGAAGGTAATTCCTGTGGTAACTGGTAGTGGAGAATAATTAGCTGTAGATTGAGTACTGTTCCAAACCTGTAAAACGAAGCATAACACAAGACATGAACATATCAAACTGTCTCCAAGTAATATAACTACACTCCAGAACAAAGCTCAAGATTTATAGCACCACGACAATACCCAGCACACAACAAAGTAAAATCACAATATCTGGCATTCAATCAAAGATTATCACACCTGCAGATAGGCAGAAAAACACAAGACACAATGAGGAGAAAATCATCCAATCAAAAATGATCCAGAATTCAGCCAGGTGTTAGAATTAGCAAGAAAGAGCACTGGAACAGTTATAACTGTATTCCACGTGGTCAAAAAGTTAGGGAATGTAGAAAACCCAAACCAAGCTCTAGAGATAAAAACTAAACTAAGATAAAAAATACACTGGATGGGATTAATGGCAGAACAGACATTGCAAATGAAAAGCTTACTGGTCATGAAAGCATAGCAATAAAAATTGTTCATAATGAAACACACACAAAAAGAACAAAATAAAACTGAAAGAGCATCAGTGAATTGTGAGACAACTACAAGTGGTCTAATACACATATAAATAGTCCCCAAAGGATAGGGATAGGAGTCAGAAAAAATAGTTATATTAAATTTAATCTAAATTTAATTTGTTTTGATGAAATTTCTTTAAAAGATAACTTTTTAAACTAGAATAAAAGCAATGTTTGCTGGGGTTTTACCATATATAAAAATAAAATGTCTACAATATATGTTCCTTGACCCCAGTAGAATTAAATTAGAAACTGATAACAGAAGATTTCTGGAAAACTCTCAAATATTTTGAAGCTAAAGAATATGCTTCTAAATAACTCATGGATCAAAAAAGAAATCAAATGGGAAATTTAAAAATGTATATATATGGCAGAGTAAAATTTGTGGGACGTTGCTACTTAAAGGGAAATTTATAGCTTTAAATATCTATATTAGGAAAAAAAATCACAGTACTTAAAGGGAAATTTATAGCTTTAAATATCTATATTAGGAAAAAAATCACAAATCAATGACCTCAGCTTCCACTACAAACAGATAAGCAAATGAAACCCAAAGTAAGCGAATTTAAAAAAAAAAAAAAAAA
>NW_011889082.1:182160-246131 GCF_000151845.1 Pteropus vampyrus
AAAAAAAAAAAAAAATAGAGAAGATAATAGAGAGCAGAGGGAAATCAATGAAATAGAAAATTAAAATCACTGAAACTAAAATCTGGGATTTTTTTTTTTAAAGATCAATAAAATTGATAACAAATGCATGTGAGAAAATTATTCAAGAAAACTACCTCTAGTCATACTGACCAGGAAATAAAGATAACTACTATCAGAAATGAGAGAGCTGACATCACTACAGATTCTACAGATATTAAAATAATAAAGGAATACTATGAATAACTTTATATGACAATAAGTTGACAACTTGGATGAAATGGACAAATTCCTTGAAGACACAAACTAACAGTTCACTGAAAAGAAATAAGTATCCTGCATAGGCCTATATCTTTTAAAGAAATTGAAATTTCAATTAAAATTCTAACTACGAAGAAAACTAGCCACAGATGGCATCACTGATGAATTCTACCAAATATTTAAAAAAGAAATAATATCAATTTAACACAATATCTTCTAGAAAACCAAAGAGGAGAGAACACTTCCCATCTCATTTTATGAGGCCAGCATTTTCCTCATACCAAAACCAGACAAAGACATTATAAGAAACCACAGGCCAATATCCCTTATTAACATAGATGTCAAATGTCTAAATAAAATTTTAGCAAATTAAATCTAATAACATATAATTTGGATAATAATGACAAGTAAATGGGGTTAACATTTAAAATGAATAAATGTAATTAATCATATCAAGAAACTAAAAAGGAAAAACTATGATAGTCTCAATAAATGCTGAAAAGGCACTGGCAAAATCCAAATAACACTTCTGATTAAAAACTGTCAGCAAATTTGCAAGAGAGGGGGAAATTCCACAACTTGAAAAAGAGATCTACAAAATACTTATAATAACATCATGCTTAATGGTAAAAGACTGAATGCTTTCCTCCTATTCGACATTGTACTGGACAGTTTAGTAAAATCAGATAAGAAAAGTCAATAAAAGGTATGTCGATTGAAAAGCAAAAAGTCAAACTGTCTTTTGTCATCAACGTCTATGAAGAAAATGTGATGAAATCTACCAAAAAACCCTACTAGAATAAGTGAGTTTAGCATGGTTGCAAGATACAAGGTCAATATAGAAAAATCACCTGCATTTCTAATACTAGTAATGAACAATCAGAAAATTATTGTTTTCAATAGCATCAAAAAAATGAAGTAGGGATAAATATGACAAATGATGTGAAATACCTAGATAATGATAACAAAACACTGCTGGAATTGAAAATATCTAAATAAATGAAATGATATATCTTGTTTATAGGTCTGAAGATTCAGTATTGCCAAGATGACAACTCACTCCAAATGATCCGCAGATTCAACACAATCCCAATCGAAATCTTGGTAGACATTTTTGTTGAAACTGACAAGGTGATTCTAAAATTTGTATGGAAATAAAAGATCCTAGAAAAGTAAAGCAACTTTGAAAACAAAGAAAAAAGTTGGAAAACTAACAGTATGTGACTTCAAAATTATGAAGCGCCAGTAATCAAAATGATGCTGTACTGACATAGACAAATACATCATGGAACAGAATAGAGAATACAAAAAGGGAGATGGATCATAGCAGAAAGGAGGAATTACAAAAGGGTGCAAGAAAACTTGTGGGGATGATAGATCTGTTCACTCTCTTGATTGTAGCGACAGTTTCAAAACTTATCCAATGGTACACTTCAAATATGTGCAGTTTGTTACAACTGTTATCCATTGTACTTCAATAAACTACTTGGAAAAAATAAATGGAAGAAGTGACTGGACTTATAGAGGAAACTTTTGCTCTCTTGAAAAGCTTCTACCATAACATAAAAAAGCCTCATCTAGCCTACTGGAGAATAAAAGGTCACAAAGAAAACCAAGGCGGACAGCTCCCACCAACTACCAGACATGTAACTGAGGGCATCTTAGACTATCAAGAATCAGTGGATTTGTCAGATGACTGTAGCAATATCAGTGATTGCAGGCGAAAACAGTAGAAAAACTGCTTGACCAAACCCAGAGCAAATCACAGAATGAGAGTACACAAGTTATGTTTTTTGAGCCACCAAGAATTGAAGATAATGATTCAATACAGAATAAACATGAAAAATAACAATCCTAACAAAAATAGTATAATTTAAGGAACAGTTAAAGATGCCATGTTATGGAGACAAGAGCAAAATTCAGTGATCCAGGAGAATCACATAATAATCACTTCCAAAAGAGTTTGGTCACAGCAAGACAAAAGGAAAAAACGCGATGAATGGGTACTGTGTACAGTAGTACTGCATTCCTCTGCAACTTGCTATATTCCACTCTATTACAATACTCTGCTTTCAGCTGTTAACTGGTGACTCAATATATGAACATGCTGGGAGGAAAAAAATTACAATGAAACAACAAAAACTCTAAATTAAACTGACACCTTTCCCTTATTCTCAAATAAATTACATTCCAATTCATGTTACACTAACTCTCAGGTTGCGGCAAAACAGACTATACTTCCTTCCATTTAGCTGGGTGTGAAGATGAATATTAAAGGTAGCAGTGGAAAACAAAGTTGGAATGGCAGGTTTAGGCCAGATCATATGAGGCCCTGAATACTAGGATAAGCAGTTTGAACACATTTCAGATACAAATGGAAGCCAATGAAAGGTATTAAATAAGAATAACATAAAAACCATGACTTAGCTATGCATAGTTAAGATGCATTTCAAGTGGACAAAAATATAGCTAAAGTTGGAGTTCCAGGCAATCTAGACAAAATATAAAATAGCCTACACCAAGGTAACAGCGTGAGAATAAAAAGAAGAGGATGGCAGTAGAGACAAGACTTAGCAATATATTGATGTTGAGATGGGAATTAAGAATCCAAGGACTCCAGAGTTGTTTTCCTATTATAAGCAAGGTAACAATAAAAATACTTACAGATACACAAACACATCGATACAGTCTTAAAACTGAGACAGTACTTAAAATTCATTTTAATGTTCCTTGCACCTGGATATCTATTGTCTAAAATTTAGAAAAACATTAAAGATAATTATGGCCTGGTATCAAGTCTATAAAAATGATATTCTACTTCTGATAATGAGATAACATTCTCTCAAACACTATGAACCAATTCTTAAAACGGTAAAGAATTTTCTTTCCCATACTCCATTAAAAAAGTGTCAGTGAGATTTATTTTTAAAGGTACAAATTGATAAAAAGGTGACTATGATTCTGTTGGTGATACAGAAATAAAGTTTTGTATATAACTGACATGTCAGAGTACACAGTGATGATACTTGGGTGGGAAGTTCACACAGTAAGAAAATTACATAGCTAGTTTGGCTTTTACTTAATAATTTGCAGAAAAAGTTATGATGTATTGTTGTACAGATCATACAATTTTATATCTTTGCCTAAACATTCAATCAATGACTTTATAAAATCAAGTTTCAAAGTACCTCCTAGATTCAGCTTTATTTCACAATAGCTAGTAAGATTAAACAACCATGCTAATAGTGAACAGCGGTAAAGCAATATTAGTAAGACTTTAGAACTCTAGAACCAGGCTTCATGGGTTAGAATTCTACCAGGAATGTTATCTAAGGTACACAGTATCTATGTAATCTTGGGTGGATTATTTAATCCCTCTTTGCTCAACTGTACGACAGAAATAATAAAATTACCTATATGTAGAGGAGGGTTACAAAGAATAAATTAATTTTAATACACATAAAGCACTCACAATAGTGCCTAGCACATCGTAGACAACAAAAACCTTTATTGCTGTAACTCTGAATCCTCAAGTAAATAGTTAATTCATAATTAATATACTTCATGGAAGAAGCTAAGAAAATGTACAATACATCTGAGGAAAAGGACCGTCAAAATTAGTAAAGCTTCAGAATCCAATTATACTTTGGTTACCAAGAAAGTTCACTTATCCAGTACCCTTCCATAATATACAATTCTTTAACGTTATTGTCAAATGCACCTTGATAGATTATCTTTTATTATAAATGGTTATTTGCTAAGAAGAGTGATTGCCTTATTAATACAAAAAAAATCAGTGACCTTTCTAAATTATTACCATATAACTAACAATTCTCCATCTGAATTAGTCTACATTATAATGTAAGAAATGAAAAAAAAATAACCTCTTGCAGGCAGAGGCAAATAAAAAGTTGAACAGGAAGAAATAGTATACTTTAAGTTAGCTTCTGGATTCGGGTAAGTTGGAAAGACTGAGCCCACATTCCAAACCTTCTCCTTCTCTCAGAGTACAACTACCAAAACATGTGCTAGATAGGCCTGGGGGATGCTGGTAGAGTCATCAAGATCGCCTGAGTTCTCTTGGGAGAGATTAGGTGCTGAAGGACTAGGCAGAGGGTCCCTTGAGGCTCTGCGCCAAGACCTGGGATTTCAGTTACCTAAATAACCTAAAAAAGTGGAAACCCATGATTCCCCTCAGAAAAGGGCTAAATGTGACTGCTCCAGAAGTGGACCTTGACAGGGCTGCCCACATAACCCTGATGATTTCGGCAAGCCTAGAACAGTGGTTGCACTGGTAAACTGAATTGCTTCCAGACCTCATAGTCTGAAGAAGCCTTCAGCTTAACGTCCTTCTACTCGGCGAAAACAACTGAGAGTAGAGGAGACTCATCCTAAATTTCAACAGAGGATAAGAGTTTATGAGCTGTTTGCCTCTGCAAACTGACATTTTAGCTAACATGTATTGGTTTGCATTACCATGGAGACCCACATGAAACCCTGATCTCTATAGGTGGCTAAGAGAACACAACAAAGGAAAATATAATTTACAGAAAAAGCTCAGTAACTATAATGAAAGACCAAACTAAATAGCTAAAATATATAGATCCTACTAATAAGCCACATAGATGAGAAAGAGGAGTGCAAGTAAACTAAGGAAAAAATATTCAGGACTTTCAGGAAATACTATTAGAACATAAAGAAGACTTTCCAGAGCTAAGTATTTCCTAATTAAAAAATTCAACAGATGAACTGCTAAAGAATAATCCTTTATTGGAACTGAACTTTTTATTCCAGAAGATTAAATAGAAACAATCTCATGATACAGAACATAAAGATAAAAGCATTACTGAAAGTCAATAGAGACTTGGAGGACAAATTCAGGAGGTTTGCAAATAACGAATAAAAAAAAAACCAAGAATACAAGACAGGACAAAACAGTCAATTGTTTTTATTATCTTCTCTTTCCTCTTTACTGGGGTGTAAGGACTGTCTCTAGTTATCCGGTACCTAGCCTTGGGGTGATTAGTGCAGGAGAATAGTGGCACAAAGTATAAAAGCTCCATAATGGAGGTCGTTGGAGGTTTGAGCTATGGATTTGTTGGCTTGTATATGAAAGATACACTAGCAGATGAGTCGTTTACTATCTCTGGGGACTGGCTAGCCCTGAGAGGGGCAGTCTCTAGAGTCAGCAAGGGCCCAAGATGTCAAAGCATCAGAAATAAAGATAAACAAAAAAGGAATAATACAGAGAAAAAAACAACTTTCATAAATTTTATTGTTACCAAATTCTAAATATAATAGTAATGAAAGCTGAGTACTCTTTCCTTGTAATATACATCCATGAAAGATAATGAAATTCTTCTTAAGAGGATAACATTCTGGCTTAATCGGGGTTTAAAGTTAGTGTCCCCTATCATCAAAATTGATTGCCAGGTTTCCTCTACTAATGCTGGTCTGTAATGAGATTTTACCTACTTCATATTTGAAAATGCCTTTTCACACAAGTACTGCCAAATACTGATATCAATCCATGAGCATTTAATTTTAATTGAATAAATGCAGCACTTGGTAGGTAATTATAGAAGTCTACTAGATTCTTCTGTTTGCCTTTTAATATGTTCATACATTGTAGATTAATCACTTCCAGCTGAAGGTTATAGGTTATGTGGAATGCTCCTCATTTGCACAA
Source organism: Pteropus vampyrus (assembly GCF_000151845.1). Taxonomy (NCBI): domain Eukaryota; kingdom Metazoa; phylum Chordata; class Mammalia; order Chiroptera; family Pteropodidae; genus Pteropus; species Pteropus vampyrus. Next base: position 188,129 of record NW_011889082.1, read on the forward strand.
TTAAATAGATTTTGAAATTTGGAAACTTATTTTGCAATTTGCTTCAAGGTCTGAAAAATGGTATAGTTTGAGCTAATAGAATATATCTACTGCTAATTTTCGTTGGAAATAGAGATCTTATTTCTTTTGTCTTAGCTTTTGATAGCAGTATAAATATTAAAAAAAAAAACAGCCTGACATGACTATGATTCAAACAACATCAGCTGTCATCGAAATAACTTTACCATATATAAATTTCATATATAAGCACTGTTTTGCTTTATAGTTTTAGAATGATTCATTAGGTAACATTAACAAATATGCAGCAAAAGCTATCTTTCAAAGTTATTCAGTGTCTAATAAGTGGCTGAGGGTGGTTCTTGAAGTTCAAAAAATTTCTATCTCAGCCCTGAACTCAAAAAATTCACGATAAACCCTTACTACTGACTGCTAAACCATCAAACAGCTGTGGGTTTGGGCAAGTCAGGATATTCAGCTTTTTTCTGACAAAAACTTAAAGTTACCACAGATTTTAAATGCTTACATGTGCATAAGCTTTATAAATCTGTCCAACTAAAGAAGCGTTTTTCTGATCCACACATATTTTTACCATCATAAGTTAAAACACGTCTTCGTGGATTCTACTTCAGGTTTTACTAAATTAGTGTTTTCTCAATTTCTTTGAAAATCTTTACATTTGAAGTTGTTCCACACGTGCAATATCATAGGGAGTAATTCTCAGTCATTTCACACTCTGCACTGACTATTCAAATAAACTGAGCAGTACTATATTTAACATTTGTCAATTCATCAAGAACGAAGCCAACTTACTTTGGTTGCACCTTCATTTTCATTTACTATTTTTTGTGAAGAAATTCTAGTATGATAAGATATTCCCTTTTAAATTTTCTAATTTTTCCAACTATTAATTTCAGTGAGTTGGGAATAGTGGTAATACTTAACTAAGTAAGATAATGTCAACTTATATTGTATTCTTGTAGCTTCACTATAGTAACTGCATAATAAACACAACATTTTGCCATCTAATTCAATATTAAAATAATCCACATGCCAAAGTGCTTTAAAAGCATGATATTCAAAGTCTATTGTTCTTTTGACATAATAGTATTAGTAATAAAATAATACAAATAGCATTAGTAATAAAAATAATATAAAATGTAACAGTATGGAGATATGCATGGCACTTGAAACACTAAATGTATAAATGTGTTACTGTAACTTATAGTGTAGTGAGCAGGAGAGTCAAGAGTGGAACTGCCACATAAGGTCACTGGCAGGACTACTCAAGTCAGCTGTTACAGCCTGAAAGCAACCATAGACAGTAGGTAAATAAATTAGCATTTTCATATACCAAGAAACATTATTTATGAACAATGAAACTTAAATTTCATGTAATTTTCAAGTGTCAAAAATATTATTCCTCTTTGATTTTTTTGAAAGTAGTTTCATAAAACTACTCTTAGTTCATAGTCCATAAACAAACAGGCAACAGGGTAGATCTGGTGAACAGCTGGTAGTCTGTAAGACTCTTGCTGCAGAAAGTGAAAAACTATTCAATATTTTTGACCAGGTGGTGCATTTTCAGATGATTAACCCAATGAATATTATGTAGGATGGACTACCAAAAAACAAAAAACAGATAAGTCAATGTGGTAGTTAAGAGTACAGTAAATGGAATCTGAGTACCTAAGTTTAAATCCCTTCTCTTCGTTATATACTATCTGTGTAACTTTGGATAAAACTTAATTTCTCAGAACCTCAATATACTCATCTATTATGAAGAAGAGTATTATCTACTCCAAAGTGTTGATTTAAAGATTAAATGAGATGATCCATGTAAACTGGTTATAAAAGTACCTACGTATATATTATTGATAATTCAAATTAGGTGATGGTGACAGTTCAAGAGATGACAGAGACAAAACATAAATTGAAAAGGTAAAATTAACCAGATCTATGTATATTAAAGGAAAAGAGAAGAAATGCAGAAATAGATCCAAATGCAGACGAGAATTTAGTATTATATAAACACATAAAGTTTATCATTTTTGTGGGACATCCTTGGGAATGAAGGGCAGGACTTAAATCTGGGAAGACTGCGAATTATAGAGGAAAGCTTAAAAATTGGATTAGAATTCAAGGAAAAAACTGTAAAGTGAGAAGAATAAACAGAAAAGGATATAGACACTACTTTTAGAAATGAGCAGTAGAAGAATTAAGAAGGAAGATATAGTAGGAATAACTGAATAGAAGATTTGATACAGCAATTCCTATCACAGAAGATAAATGCTAATGGGTGTGAAAGATTGAAAGGAAGTCAACGATAAGAATCAAGTTTAAATGCAATCTAATGATTTCATAAGAAAAGACTATTAAAGTTGAAAAATCTACTTACTGACACAGCTATCATTGTACTATCTGGTCTCCATTCGGCTTCCTTGTAGGATCCAAACTGAGAAGATGATTTTGCAGGTTCCTTGTAGGTTACGATTAACACACTAGGCTGGAAAGAAACAGTTATGTTTATTAGTATCTCATAAGAGTATATACAAATTCAAGATTATTTATCATAGAGTATTCTGAAACTATTTTATGAATTCTAAAAATGTAATAAAAGATAACATAATCTAATATTAAACCATCAGCTTTAATTAGTCCAAGCAAATCAACTAAAAAGAACGAGACAGTCTGAATAGGCCTATATCTATTAAAGAAATTGAACTGATAACTAATAACTATCAAAAATCAGAAAGAAACAAGTTCAGATGGGTTCACTGGTGAATTCTACCGAACATTTAAGAAATTATATAAATTCTCTATAATATCTTCTGGAAATAGAAGCAGAGAGAATACTTCCTAAGAGGCCAGCATCAACCTAATACTAACACCAGAGAAAGATATAACAAGAAAATAAAACAACAGTCCAATCTCTCATGAACATAGGTGTAAAAAGTCTCAAAAAAAAAATGTTAGCAAATCTTATCCGAAAGAATTATACAATACAGCTAAGTGTAATTTATTTCCATGTATGCAAGGATGGATCAACATTTGAATATTAATGTAATCTATCACATTAAGAGGCTAAATAAGAAAAATCACATGATCCTATCAATAGATGTAGAAAAATAATTTAATAAAACCCAACACCCATTCATGATAAAAACTCTTAGCAAACTAGGAATAGAGGGGAATTTCCTCAACTTGACAAACAACACCTACAAAAAAAACTACAACTAACATACTTGCTGGTAAGCAACAAGCTCTCCTGCTAAGATCAAAACAAGAGAAGGTCATCCCCTCTCACCACTCTTTTTCAAAATCATACTGGAAATCTTACCTAATGCATGCAGTAAGACAAGAAAAGGAAATAAAAGATATACACATTGGGAAGAAAAAAATACAACTGCCTTTGTTCACAGATAACACAACTGGCTCTACAGAAAATTTAAAAGAACCAGCTTAAAAAAACTTGTGGAAATAAGCGATTATAGAAAGGTTGTAGAATACAATGTTAATATATAAAAATCTATTGCTTTCCTACATACTAGCAATTAACAAGTGGAATTTGGAATTAAAACCACTATACCATTTGCATTAGTAACAAAAAATAAATAAGTCTAACAAAATATGTATGAGAGCTACACGAGGAAAAATACTAAATTTTGATTTACAAAAAGACCTAAATAGGAAGATATTCTAAGTTCATCGATAGAAAGGCTCAACACTGCCAAGTTGTCAGTTCTTCCCAACTTGATTCACAAAGTCAACACAATCTCTATCAAAATCACAGCAAATTATTTCAGAGATAGCAGCAGACTGATTCTAAAGACTAGATGGAAAGGCAAAATATCCACAATTTCCTACTCAATATTGAAGGATAAGAACTAAGTTGAAGGACTGACATCCAACTTCAAGACTTCTTATATACAATAATGAAGGCAGAGTGGTATTGGCAAACAAATAGAAAATAGACCAATGTAACAGTAGAGAGCCCAGAAAAATACCCACATAAATCAAGTGATCTTTAATGAAGGAACAAAGGCAACCCAATGGAGAACAGAAGGTCTTTTCAACAAATGGTGCTGGAATAACTGGACATCCAGTTTCTGGCACTACAACAAGACAGTCTACAGGGTCATACAGTACTTTTGCTGTCCTTGCCCTAGAATTAGCCATTTTTCCAGGGACTCCTGTTTCATTTTATTAGAGAATAGTATTTAGAAAACAAGATGCTTATTGCTAGTGTGGTGTCAACTGCTTTTAAGTCCTCTCAGCGAGCATGGTAGAAAATATTATGTACCTATACTAACCTATATACACACACCTATCTCTATATATTTCTTTATATATATGCAAGTTTTTACATACAGAAAAATATGACTATAATCAAACACAGAGTGGTTCACTCTAGTCTTCTCCTTATTTGTAACTTTGTCTGACAGTGAGAAACCTGGTATCATTTCATACAACTAATTTAGTGCTTTGTTCAGTCCTACAATATACATAGAATAGTTTGGAATTGCTAACTATTATCCCTATAAAAAACTAATTTACCAACTAGAATAATTTTTATGGATAGTTTCTTTTACTTTAGCTTTGGAATAATCATTTCAAGCGCTGTTATCCAAAGTTATACAGGCGATCTCCTTAAAGCTTTCTTTAATCTCTTAAAAGTGAAATACAAAAGTTTCTAAGAGGCTAACAATGCTACAAACAGAGGACTGGCTCCTGTCTTGCCAATCTTGGAAGATTGAGCATAATCTCACCATCTGGGAAAGAACAGAGACAATGGCTTAGACTGGTAGCAAATGAGCATAATCTCACCATCTGGGAAAGAACAGAGACAATGGCTTAGACTGGTAGTCAACACAGCTCCTCCCCATAGCTCAGCAAAGAATGAACAGAAGGAAAATTCCAGCTCACAGCTTTTTCCTGGGAAAATAAAGAGTTGGTCCACATGTCCAATTGAACAACTTCTACTGGGGCTACCCGAAGTAATGGCTTCTGTCTTGCCTGTCTCAGAGAGCTGACGGGACCTAGAAAAAAATCTAGCTGACTGGGGCTAGTGAGAATAGAAACAAAGATTTAGCTAGACAGTTGCCACAGCCCCTTCCTCTGGCTTAGCACAGAGCAAGACGACAATAAATCCCAGCTCCCAACTTATCCCTGAGGAGGGAAACAGTCCACACCTGCAATGTCCAAAATTTCTGGGAACTATCTAAAGGTGTGTTTGGGGGAGGTCTGTCTTGCCTTTCATGGCGGCATTAATAAGACCTGGCATAATCTAGCCAGCAGAGAGCTAGTGAAAACAGAAAGGTTTAGGTTGGCAGCTGACACAGGCCTGCCCCTGCCTCAGAGCATGTGGACAAAAAAACCCATACAAAACAAAACAAAAAAAAACCTCTGCTCCCTAGGGAGGAAAAGAGTTGGAACTAACTTTTCAAGGGGCCACCTGATGAACTACTCCTTCAGTCTCACCTGCTGAAGTGCACTGAGGGAAACCACCATACCCTAGACACCTGGGGGCTGCAAAGAACAAAGGAAGCATAAAGTTTCAGAGACTAGCAGATTTCTCTGGCATGGCTGACTGGTGGGGGCCTTTGAATATATGAGGCCATTTTGCAAAGACTGCCAGAGGTGGCTGCTTTTTCTAACACACAGTCACCAACACAGAGAGTTAATAAAGATGAAGAAACGAGCAAATATGTTTCAAACAAAGAAGATAAATCTCCGAAACAGACCCTAATGAAACAGAGATACATGATTTACCAGACAGATAATTCGAAGTAACCATTAGAAAGATGTTCACTAGGGTTAACAGAACAATGGATGAACAAAGAGGAATTTCAACAGAGACAGAAAATATATTTTTTAAAAAGTGCCAAACAGAATTCATGGAGCTAAAGAATAACTGAAAAAATTTACTAGAGAGGTTTAACAAAAGACTAGATCAAGCAAAAAAAGAATCAGCAAACTGTAAGAAAGGTCTTAGAAATCATTCAATCACGAGAGAAAACTTAAGGGACTATATGGGACACCAACAAGAAGACCAATATACATATAGAAGAGAGAAATTACCAGAAAGCTTATTCAAAGAAATAACAGCTGAAAAATCTGAAGAAAATGGATATCTAGATCAAAGAAGCCCAAAGAACCTCAAAGAAAAGGAACTCAAAGAATTCACAGAGAGAAATTATAACCAAACTGTCAAAAGTAAAAGCAAAGAGAATATGTTGAAAGCAAAAGAAAAAGGCAACTTTTCAAGCACAAGGAACTGCCATGAGACTATAAGTGGATCTCTCAGCAGAAACCTTGAAGGCCAGAGGGAGTGGAGTGATAATATTCAAAATGCTAAAAGAAAAAACTGCCAACCAAGAATATTATAATTGTCCTTCAAATATGAAGGATAGTCTTTCCCAAACAAATGAAAGCTGAGAAAGTTTATTACCACTAGACCTACATACCAGAAATACTAAAGGGAGTTCTGTATGTTGAAATGAAAGGTCACTAAACAGCAACACAATAGCAAAAAAAAAAAAAAAGTATAAAATTGGTTGGTATAGGTAAATATATAGACAAATACAGAATACTGTGAAAAGAAAAAGTATTAAAAAAATCTAAAAAATGTTAATAGATGCAGAACATAAATATCTGTAAATTGTGATGATAAAGTGTGGGGGAAGAGCGTTGAGTGTTGGTATGCTGTTTAACTGAAGTTGTTTTCATCTTAAAAACTGTTAAAATCTGTATTTTATGTAAGCTCCATGGTAACCACAAGGAAAATATCTGTAGAAGTTACACAAAAAAGAGAAACAAAACTCCAATACAAAATATCAACAAAACATAAGGGAAGACAGCAAGACAAGAAAAGATGGACATAAGAATTATAAGACTAAAAGAAAACAACAAAATGGCTAAAGTAAATCCTTTCCTATCAATAATTAAGGGTAAATAGATTAAACTCCCCAATCAAAAGACAAAGGCTGACTGAATGAATTTTAAAAATGTCACAATTATTGCTGTCTATAAGAAACTCACTTTGCCTTTGTAAGGACATACATTGAAAATAAAAGGATGCAAAAGATATTCCATGCAAATGGTAAACAAAAGAGAGCAGAGGTGGCTAAACTTATATCAGACAAAATAAACTTTAAGTCAAAAACTGTCACAAGAAATAAAGACAAAAATTGTAAAGGGCAAATTCCCCAGGAAGAAATAATAATACTAATAATACCTAAATAATAATAATATCTAATATGTATGTTTGGCATATATATTTATAATTATTATTTCTTAAATTGATAAAGAAAACATTGACAGAACTGAATGGAAAAGTAAACAGCAATACAATAATAGTAGGACACTTCAATATCCTTTCAATGATGGATAGAACACTCAGACAGAAAATCTATAAGAAAACTGAGGACTTGAACAATATGATATACTCAAATGAACCTAACAGATATGTATAAAACATTCCAAAAACAGGGGCAGAATATACATTCTTCTCAAATGTACATGGAACATTTACCAAGATAGATGACATGTTAGGTCACAAAAAGTCTTAACAAATTTAAGACTGAAATACCAACTATCTTTTCTGACCACAATGGAATGAAATTAGAAATCAATAGGGAAAGGAAGACTCGAAAATTTACAAATATGTGGAAATTAAGCATGCTCTTGAACAACAAATGGGTCAAAGAAATCAAAAGGAAAATTAGAAAATATCTTGAAACAAACAACTAAAATACAACATACCAAAACTTATGCAGCAAAAGCACTAGTAAGAAGGATGCTTATAATGATAAATTCCTACATTTAAAAAAGATCTCAAATCAACCTGATTTTATACCTCAAGAAACTAGAAAAAGAACAAACTAAGTCCAAAATTAAGTAATAAAGACTAGAGCAGAAATGAGTGAAACAGAGAATAATAAAATAGAAAAAATAACAGTGGGTTTTAAAAAAATGAACAAAATTGATAAATCTTCAGCCTGACTTACTAAGAAACAGAAAACTCAAAATCAGAAATTAAAGAGGAGATATTATAACTGATATCACAGAAATACAAAGAATCATAAAAGGTGACTAGGAACAACTGCACTCCAATAAATTGGATAACCTAAAAGAAATGGATAAATTCTTAGAAATATACAACGTACAAAGACTGACTCATGAAGAGAAATTCTGAAGAGACCTATAACTAGTATGGAGATTAAATCAGTAATCAAAAACCTCCCAACAACAACAAAAAAAAGCCCAGGGCCAGAAGGCTTCACTGGTAAATTCCATCTAACATTTAAAGAATTAATGCCAATCCTTCTCAAATTCTTCCAAAATACTGGACAGGGATACTTCCAACTTATTTTATGAGGCCTGCATTACCCTGACACCAAAGCCAGACAAATATACCACTAGAAAAGAAAACCACAGGTCAATATTCCTGGATGAATATAGTTGCAAAAATCCTCAACAGAATACTAGAAGGCACACTAAAAGGATCATACACAACAACCAAGTCTGATTTATCGTAGGATGCAAAGATGGGTCAATTAAGAAAATCAATTAATGTGATACATTACATTAACAGAATAAAGAATAAAAATCACATGATGTTCTCTAAAAGATGCAGAAAATTCAACACCCTTTCATGATAAAAACTCTCAAAAAACTAGAAGGAAAGTACCTCAACATAAAAATAAAGGCTATGTATAAGACCCACAGCTAAGTCATACCCAATAGTGAAAAATTCAGTTTATTCTCTAAGACCAGGAACAAGGCAAGAATGCCTACTCTTATCATTTCTATTCAGCATAGTACCGGAAGTCTTAGTCAGAGCAATTAGGCAAGAAAAAGAAATAAAAGGCATCCAAATCAGAAAGGAAGAAGTAAAATTCTTCCTGTTTGCAAACAACATAATCTAATATAAGGAAAACACTAGACTCCATTAAGAAAAGAAAACCTCTTAGAACTAATGAATTCAAATGATACAAAATTAACATACAAAAATCAATTGCATTTCTTCACACTTAACAGTGAACAATTTGAAAAGGAAATCAGAAAAACAATTCTATTTACAATAACAGCAAAAATAATAAAATGTTAAGGGTTAAATAACTATAGAGGTGAAAGACATGTACACTAAAACTACAAAATACTAACTAATTAAAGAAATTTTAAGAGAGACAAATGGAAAGACATCCTATGTTTATGCAATGGAAGACTTCATATTGTTAAAATGTCCCTACAACCCAAAGTAATCTGCAAATTCAAAACAATCCCTATCAAAATCAGAATGGTATTTTTATAGATATAAAAAAATTCTTTTAATTCATATGGAACGAAAGACTCCAAAAAGCCAAATCAATCATAAGAAAGAACAACAAAGCTGTAGGCATTACACTTCTTGATTTCTAAACACATAAATACTCATTTAATGTCAACAGGGTTTGCAACTTTAAGTGAAATAACGTATAACAAAACCAATTTTACTACAGGCTAATTGATATAAACAAGAGTTAAGTTCTGAGGGCATCTTATAAACATTATAAGAAAATGATGTTATTTAAGGACCTTTTGTGTATTACAAAGCTACAATAATTAAAACAGTACAGAATTGGCATAAAGACATAAACCAGTAAAACAGAGAGCCTAGAAATAAATCCATACATACATGGTCAACTGATGTTCAACAAGGGTTCCAAGTATACGATATGGACAGAGTATAGTCTCTAACAGATGGTGTTGGAAAAATTGGACAGTCACATGCAAAAGAATAAAATTGGATCTTTATCCAACAGTCTACACAAAAATTAATTCAAAATGGATTAGACTTAAAAGTACAAACCGAAACCGTAAAATTCCTAAAAGATATCATAAAGAAAAGCCTTATGACATTGGTCTTGGTGATGATTTCATGTATATAACACCAAAGCACTTGCAATGAAAGCAAAAATAAACCAGTGGAACTATAGCAAACTAAAAAACTTCTGCACAGCAAAGGAAACATCAATTGAGTGAAAAGGCAAACCTACAGGATGGTAGAAAATATCTGCAAACCACATATCTGATAATGAATTTATAAAATATATAAGAAACTTCTATAACTCAATAGCAATAAAACTAACAACCAATTAAAAAATAGGCCAAAGACTTAAATGGACATATCTCCAAAGACGACATAGAAATGGCTGATAGGTATATGAAAAAATGCTCAATGTCACTAATCACAGAAATGAAAATCAACCACACATGTAGTCTTCTATGATGGGGAGAAACTAGAACCCTTGCACATTGTTAGAAATGTAACATGATGCAGCCAGTATGGAAAAAGAGGTTCCTAAAAAAATTAAAAATAAAACTACTATATGAATCCTACTTCCGAGTATTCATCCAAAGAACTGAAATAAGGATCTGGAAGAGATACTGGCACTCTTACATTCATTACAGCACTATTCACAACCACCAAGATATGGCAACAGCCCATATGTCCATTGTTGGTAAATGAGTAAAGAAAAATATTGATATATCCATAAACAGAATAGTTACTATTCAGCATTAAAAAATAAATAAATTCTGCAATATGAGGCCACATGGCTGAACCTTTAGGACATTTACTACATGAAATAAGCCATTTACACAAGGATGATTCCATTTATAAGAGGTATCTAAAATAGTCAAATTCATAGAATCAAAGAGTGAAATGGTGGTTGACAGAAGCTGGGGGAAGAGAGAAATGGGGAGTTGCTAATCAATGGGCATAAAGTTTCAGTTAAGCAAGATGAATAAGTTCTGGAGATCTACTGTACAACATTGTACTTGCAATTAACAATATTATATTGTACACTTAAAATTTTTAAGACAGTAAACCTATGTTGTTTGTATCAATAAAACAAAATTTAGGAAAAAAACCTTTTTCATGTTAACACAAGTAACATTTAAAAATAATCCTACTTCTAAAACAAGAAGAGAAAATAGTGAGAAAGTGAAACTATTTTACAACTTTTTAAAGCCTGGTATAATAGACTATGGCTGGTTTCTCACATCTACTACATTCAGTCTGTTGTAGTTCAGACACGCTCTTTTAATCAAAATATAAAGAAAACTCAGTGTTATACAAATTTAGAGTTGGACTTTTAAAATAATGGCAAGTGTTCTTTGATATTACACCAAAACTTGAAAAGGGAGAGTTTCTTAAAGATTAGTTGTAGTATTATCAATAAAGTTAAAAAAAAAAAAAAGTACCTAGGACAGTATTTGCAACTGATGAAGAAAAATCTAATTAAGGAGACTATTAGGAATTTATTTTAACAATCTATAAAAGAAACCTGCATCTGAAAAGGAAATTAGAATAGCAAAACTTTTTAAAAGAACATAGTTGGAGGACTTACATTACCTGACTTTAAGAGCTATTACAAAGTTATAGTAATCAATGATCTCGGAAGCTAAGCAGGGTCAAGCCTGATTAGTACTTGGATGGGAGACCACTTAGGAAGACCAGGTGCTGTAGGCGTAAAAAAAATTAAAAAAAAAAATAAGGGATTGTAAGCTGACAAGGTCCTTGCAATCTGTGAGGTCAACCAAGGGTTGCCTCACCTAAAAAAAAAAAAAAAAAAGTTATAGTAATCAAGACAGCATGGTATGGGCATTGAGACAAAGAGAAGAGAGTTCATAAATTTCTCTAAGTCTAATGGAAGGAGATCCTTCAATAGAGGAAGGATCTCTTCTCAACAAATGGTGCTGAAAACAACAGGATAGCCATATGAAGAAAAAGAACTTTGATCCATTCTTTGTGCCATATAAAAATATTAATTCACAAGGTAGATCCATAAATGTTCAGGAATATAGGAGAAAATCTTTTTATGACCTGGGGCTAGGCAAAGGTTTCTTAAGTAAAACATAAAAATAATGATTCCCCCCCAAAAAAACAAAATTGACAAATTGATCCTTATAAAAATTAAATATTTCTCTTTAAAAGATACTGTTAAAAATAAAGACATGCAACAGACTGGAAATAATATTTGTACATTACTTATTTGCATCAATGATGTGTACCCAGAAAATACAAAGAATTCTTAAAACTCAAAGAAAGTAAACTGCCAAAATAAAAGTAAAAAATTCCAACAAAATAATTACAGTATTGGAATTTAACAAATAAGTATCTGTGAAACCACAGTGATATCAGTAAACGACATAAATAAAAGTGAAAGGACAACTCTTGCTTACATTAAATTTCAATTAATAAATGTAGAAGGAAAAAGGAATATTAGAGAATTATTATTAGGTGAACACCACATAGTAATAGCTGCAGACAAATTCAAGTGTTGAATGCTAAAATGAGTGAGCAAAAGTTTCAGGAAAAACAGGATACACACAGTATCTCCCTCAAGTTACTTAACTACAAAAGAAAGTCAGTAACTTCACAGTGGCGACCAATTAAGCAAGTAATCAAGGTAAACATCACTGATAATAATATAGAAGAACATCATTAACTTTTTCATATGATACAATGGGGAACAACAGTTTTGTGGTATTTCTGCCAAAAATACATACGCTCATTCCATTCATGAGATAATCAAATAAACCCAAACTGATGGATTCTACAAAATAACTAACGGATCAGTACCTCTTCAAAAAGATCAGGGATATAAAAGACAAGGAAAAACTGAGGAACTGTTGCAGAATGGAAAAGACTAAGAAATAACTAGAACAGAAAAAGAACATGACTAAAAAATTGGAGAAAATATTAATAAGATCTATGCTTTAGTTAATAATATTGTACCAACGTTAATTTCCTCTTCATAATTATGCTAAGTGAAGATGCACAACAACAAAAAACATGCTATACAATTCCATTTATATAAAATTCTAGAAAATGCAAACCAATCTATAGTGAGAGTCAGCAAGCAGCTGAGTGCCTAGAGATGCGAGGGCAGTGAGAAGCAACTATGAAGAGGCAAGAGGAAACATTTTGGGGTAATGGATATGTTCATCATCATGATTATGGTGATAGTTCGATGGGGGTATGCATCTCAAACCTAATCAAATTTATACTGTGAACATGTGCAAATTATATTATGTCAACTGTATCTCAGAAAAGCTGTTTAAAAGTTTAGAACAAGTTACCTTAGATAATCTTTTGAAGAACTCATTAAAGGAAGAAAAACATAGTTAGGGAGACCCATTTAGAACATTGTAAAAGCCTCACAAAGATAAACTATGACAGAAGGTGAGAGGAACTGTAAGACAGAAATAATAAAAACAGTTGTAATTTGCTCAGCAACAAAAATACATACACATAAATACAAGTTAGAGAAAATTGTTTATTTTTGATAATTTTGGTATCATTGACCTGTTTATTTGAAAGATAATTTTTAAATGTTAGTGACAAAGATTTTTTAATATTGGTGACAATTCAACCGGAAAAGGGGCTTTATAAAAAGGTTTTATTGTCATCATCAGCAAAAACTTGCCTACTGAATAAAGGTAAAAAAAAAAAATGAACAGTGACAATATTTTATCACTAATTTAAAACTATAGTATGTTTTAGTATTTACTAATTTTTCATTTCTAAATATTCCAATATTTATATATTTTATAAATTTTTCATTTCTAAAAATGAATAACTTCTCTAATTCGGAAGTCAGAAAGCATACCAAATCTGAGATTTTTATTCTGCTTGCACCCATATAGAAACAAAGGAACAATGTACAATAATGTGGGCTTATGAAACTGCTAAGTTTTTATGTAAAGGAGACAACTAGTGGTCTTCAGCCACACCTTTAGTGCCTTGCATTTTGCACAAATGTTAATACTGACTCCGTAAATCGCAGAAATCAACATGTTTAAAGGCCCGCAATTAATTACTGACTGAAAACAAATTTTTCTAGGAGGCAATTTTACTCATTATAGCACTGCTTTTGCTTTTTAAATACATGTATATCTAAAGAAGTCTATGAGATATTTCCTCATAATGAAAGGCAATATAGAAAACAGGACCTCAAGGTTATGCATGAATCTTTTTGTATAATATTTCTTACTATTAAGACAGACATTCTTACTGTTACATCAACTAATATACTAAATTTTAGTGAACTCAGATAAACTATGGAATTTGGGTGTATTGGGAAAGGTTATCAAGAACACATTACCGTCTGTCTGACCTACGAGCTGGACTCACTCCCCATTTTCTCCCCTGTGCTTTGGAATGTGAATTCCACTGGCCTTTCCTGTCCAAGAAGTTGTTCCAAAGATACAGCCTTGAGACAGAAATGTGTTGTTGAGACTATCTGGACTAAGTAAGTGACAGACCCAGTTAAGGCCCCCTGGTTATGTGACTGAATCCAGTTAGGGCTTTTATACAGACTTTTAAGATTTGATGGGCAGATGTGAAAATCTACTCATCTTTTGGACACCCAAAACAAGCTGCATAAGTTCCCTTTCTTATTAAACCTGCCACCTATCCATCTAGAGTTGTATGCCTTTTTCCTCAGTCTCTCTCTGCCCACTGTGAATGGGAGCCAGTTTCATATTACACCCAGGAAGCTTTCTAGGTTTCAACCCAATAGGCTTATCATGATGTGTCAATGTAGATTCATTCTTGGTTAAAAAAAAAAAAAAAAAAAAAAAACCATTCCGACGAGTGATATTGCTAATGGGGGAAGCTATGCATGTGTACAGGGTGGGATCTATATGCACTTTCCTCTCAATTTTGCTGTAAGCCTAAAACTGCTTTAAAAAAAAAGGTAAAAAAGAAAAAAGTTCTGAAATATAGCTAAAGCAAGTGCTTAGAAGAAAATGTAGAGCTTGAAATGCATATATTTCTTAAAAATTGTCTCAAATTAATAATCTAAACTTCCAACCTAGCAAAAGTAAAACAAACTCAAAGCAAGCAGGAGGAAAATAATTATTAAACAAAAAATAAAACAAAAAATTAAGAGGCTAAGACCAGTAAAACTAAAATTTGGTTCACTGAAAAAAATCTAGAAAATTGGTAAAATTTTAGCTAGACTGATGAGGGGAGTCCCTTGAGATTCCATATTAATTTTAGGATGGGTTTTTATATTTCAGCAAAAAAACACCATTGGGATTGCGCTGAATCTGTAGATCGCTCTGGCATCTTAAGCATATTAAATCTTCCAATCCATGAACACAGGATCACTTTCCATTTATTTGAGATTTAATTTCTTTTAGTAACATTCTGTAGTTTCAAACATATGTCTTTCACCTCCTTAGTTAAGTTTAATCCTAAATATTTTATTCTTTTTGATGTTATTATAAATGGAACTGTCTTCTTGATTTCATTTTTGGATATTCATTGTTATTGTACAGAAATGCTGTACAATATATGATCTTGTGTGTTAATTTTATCCCCTGAAAATCCAAGCACCATTTTCTATGAGTAGAAAGTGACAAGATAATCCTAAAACCTATACAAAAATTCAATGGATCTAGAATAGATAAAATAATTTTAATCTTAAAAATAATTTTAAGAATAGATAAAATAATTTAACAAAAACAAAAATGACTTTCACCACCCAATTTCTAAACTCACTATAAAAGCTACAGTGTGATTTCTGTATGATGACAGACATATTGATCAACAGAAGAAAACAGAAAATACAAAAAAAAAAAAGCCCTTATATTTACGGTCAATTGGTTTTTGACAAAGGTGCCAATGCAATTAAGCAGTGAAAAAGAGTCCAAGAAATGGTGCTAAAACACACATGAACAAAAATTAGGTTTTTACCTCACAACATACGTAAAAATCAACTCAAACTGGATGACAGACCTACAGATAAGAGTTAAACTATAAAACTTATAAAACATAAAAAATACTTATGACCTTGGTCAAAATTTTCTTAGATAAGATACAAAAAGCATGATTCAATAAAAAAATAAGTTAGACTTCATCAAAATTAAACTTTTGCTCTCCAAAAGTTACCATTAAGAAACTGAAATGATAAACCACAACTGCGATAAAATATATGCAAATTATATCTGATAAAGACCTATATCCAGAGTATATAAAGAACTTATAACTCAATAACACAAACAGTCCAATTTAAAAAAAATGGACAAAGGATATGAATAGACATTTCACCAAATAAAGTATACAAAGGCTTATTTAATAAGCACAGGAAAAGATGCTAAACATTATTAGTCATTAGAAAAACACAAATTACAGCCACATTGCCATACAATTACGAGTCCACTAAAATGGCTATAATAAAAAAGGCTGACAATAACAAGTGTTGGAATAGATGCAGAGATACAGAAACTTTGCAATTCCATTCCTAGGTATCTCCCCACAATAAATGACAATATATATTCACATGAAAACACATAAACAAAAGTTTATATAGCAGCTTTATTCATAATGACCTGAGTTAGAAAAAATTAAAATACCCATCAACTGGTGAATGGATTTAAAAACTGTGGTATATTCATACAATGGAATAATATTCAGCAATAAAAAGGAGTACCACAAAGATATGCTAAATAAAAGCCAAGCACAGAAGACCACATATTATATTACATTTATATGGAAATTCCAGAAAAGCAAAACCCATAGGGACAAATAGCAGGCCAAAGGTTTCCTGGGTGGAGAGAATACTTTTGGGGTTGCTGTGTTTTAAATCTAGATTATGAGGATGACTGCACATTCTATAAATTTACTTATATATATATTTATACACCTCAATAAAGCTATTAGAAAAATAAACCACGGCAAGTTTGTATATATCCACAATATCCAAAATTTCACATGTAAATTTATGTTTGATTTATGACTGAAATAAGGCAAATCACTTGGGGAGACAGGTTTGTGATGGTAACTCAAAGTAAAACAATTATAATGAACTTAAAAGAAAGGTAGAATACCTTGGTTCCAACCAACTGATTCCTGCTGGTCAATAAAAAAAAATTAAGTAACTGTGTCACTTTGTAGCAAGTCTGAATTCTAGAATATTTTAAAATATTTTTAAATTGTAAATTTATTTTTTCTAATTTCATAAACTGCATAATAAATGCTTTATTTAGCCGTAAACAGAATGCTAATGCAGTATTTCCTATATCATTTTAGGTCACAAACACTGTATTGAATATTCTTATAGTGAGAAAATAATTTTCATCTTTAATTCTTTTGATTTAGATAAAGAAGAAATCTGTATGAGGTGCTAGTTTACTTCTAAATACCTCTCATGTATCTACTAATTTTCCTTTTTAAGAAAAAAGAAAGAGCCTTTAGCAGGAAATGATTTACGTAACATTGTTTATTGTATTCCCTCATATAGTAACCGTCTATTCATACAAGTGGTGCTAATTTTCCATTTGTAGTAAAGACAAATTATTTTGAGAGATAATTTCAACCTCAGGAATTAGCTTGGATAGGTACTATAAGGACCTATAGTACCTAAGCAAAAATCATGAATGAGGAATGTGATCGACCTAAATTTGAGAAGCTTTGCTTCCTATCATGTAAAAGCACATAGTGCACACTAAACTCAAAATCAATGTTTACCTGTAATATGAATCATGTCAATGATTCACAAGCACCTAAAGATGAGTGAAATATCTTTACTTGTGTTTATACTGCTTTTTTGTGTTTCTTTTTTCATAGATCATGTCAATATAAACAATACTGGGTACCAACAGTTCCCACTGGTTTTAAGACTGTACAATAGTTTAAGTTCTGGTAAACTACAGATTAGCTAATAATTAAAATAGCGCCCTTTTATCAGGTACCATTTTTATTTCTAGCTTTATTAAGATGTAATTAACATAACACTATGTAAGTTTAAGACTGTACACACTGATTTGATACTTATATCTTACAAAATAACTACCACCATAGTGTTAGCTAACACTGGCATCACGTCACATAATTACCATTTTTTTTTTTTTATGGTGAGAACATTTAAGATCTACACTCTTAGCAACTTTCAAGTATATAATACAGTACTATTAACTATTATCACAATGCTTGTACATTAGATCCAGAGAATTTATCTATTTTACAGCTGCAAGTTTGTACCTTTTACCAACATCTCCTCTTTTCCCCAACCCTCCTGGCCCCTGGAAACCACCATTCTAGCCTTTGTTTCTAGGAGTTCGGCTTTTTTGGATTTCACATATATTATATATAAGTAATATCTCATACAGTACTGGTCTTTGCCTGACTTATTTCACTTAGCATAATGCTTCTCAAGATCCATCCACGTTGTTGCAAATGGCGAGATGTCCTTCTTGCTCATGGGTGAATAATATTCCATTGTGTATGTATACCACATCTTTAACTATTCATCCATTGACAGGTATTAGGTTGTTTCCACATCTTGGCTATTGTGAATAACATATGCTAATTTTCTAATATATTTTGGACTGTGTGTAAAAAAAAAATAATTTCAACTGCACTTAAATAACCCTCTCTAGATTTTTCTGAATTTAAGTTATAATTTAATACTACATGTTTTAAGTTACATGTCAACACACAAAAATATTCCCATTAGTAAACCTTAAAAAAATTCTGTGCTATGCATGGGACAGATCCTAAATTCATTAATTTATTTTTAAAAATTTCTGCCCTCCAGAAACTTATAATCTACTTGGAGAAATAAAGCATGTGACAAACTTAAAATACAAACAGTAGTTCACTGAAAAAAAAAAAAAGAACACTCTGGTTATGGTAAATAATGACTCTACAGAAAGCAGAATTTCAACAGAAGTTAAAGGATGGATAATATTCTGACAGGCAGAGATGGGGCAAGAGAGCATTCCAAAAGGGGAGTGTCTCTGATATTAAACTATGGAGTCTGAACTTCATTCTTTAACCAATATTGAACCCTAAAAGACTTCCAAGCAGTGGTTTATAAGGCTCTCTGAAGGCAGTGAGTATTAGAATAGATTTGAAAGGGTGAAAAATGGAAGAGTTGGGAAAAGGGAGGTACAAATTAAATGACCTTTCTTAGGTCACACAGTTAACCATATATCTGATCCTAGAACTTGCTTCTTTGAACACTTCTCTCATTGTTTTCCATTATTAGCACACGCCAACAAAAACACGCAAGTTTCTATTCAGTTACTCAAAGACACAATTTATTTTATAAGCCCAGTAATTATTTGCCTATTTAAGCTTTTTATTAGCAACCTTCACGATAACTCACTAACTTTTCATTTATCCTATGATCACACTAACATCTCTGAATAAAATGTTTTGTTACACAGAGCATGTCCCTTCACCCCTTTCATATACTTCCTGTTAATGCTTTCACAGGAGGTGTTCAAAAATACTGCTGAGAATAATTTTTATATTTGAAATAATCAATGACCTGAAAATTGAGATAAGGCTAATTTAGAATTACAGCATTCTAAGGTATCATTTTATGGTTCACTTATGTAGATTTTCATATTCACAGTTAAGCAGTATATTATAAGAATAATTCTAGGCTCTCTGGTACAGAACAAAACATTTCACACAATGCCCATCTCAATCATAAATCACAGCATGCTTTAAAGAGCAGCTTTATCCTCAAAGCTGATACTAGTCTTTTTACAATACCTTTGGCAAAAATACATCATCAATTACTCCATCAATTAAGTTGTACCTCTACCACCCCAATTTAACATACACATACCAAACCTTTTTTGAGTACCCTTTTCTGGGTTCCAAAATATATGAATGATCCCCGTTGTAAACTCGAGTAGTTTTTTTAGAACTCCTAAGTAGAATCACAAAGTAGAGAAAGCAAATTCACATCAAGATACACTGAAAACAAGTTACATCCTCACACAAAAAATGAAATCAAAAAGCAAAGTCAGTACCTACAGAAACTCTTTTGTTCATAAACACATCTAAACAGCACTATATTTCTCAAATTTGGAGTCAGAAAAGAATTTTGAAAAGATACAACTCTACAACACTAGGATTTCATATAGCTACTTAGGGTACATAATAGTAGCTATAAGAGGTATGTAAAAGTTGACTAGAAGACCCATAAAATGTACAAAAATTATTCTCAGAGATTTTATTTTAATGTTTTCATAGTCCCATGACTAATCAACATTTTACACACAGTAATTCTTTAGGATATTTAAAAAACAGTTTAGACTAATAAATAAATGCATGTTTCTACAAGGCTAGTTTTCTTTTTTAAAAATACGTCCCTGCTAAGTGAGTTTAACTTGCTAAGAGAGACCGAACAAAACTTTAAGAAAGCCATTCGTGTTATATTCTCTCATCTCTTTGATGTCTCTCCCTGTCCCCAAAAGCTCTCAAGAGGCTTTTAAAGACCTCAACTCCATAAAATGCTTCTTTAGATCTTCAAAATTTACTTTATTCTATAAAATTACTTGGATAAATAACCTCTCCAAAATCAAAGCTTTCAGGTTCTCATGCAAACATTTCATACCAATCCACTCCAAATTATGTGGGAATAATTGATAGCTCACCAATTTAGCTAGGTGTTTTCATGTTTAAAAGAAGTTATTAACCTAAATTCATTTTAACCTACATAGTTTCAGTCAGTTTAGAAATTTAAAAAATCAAAATAAAAACTTTCAGATTTAGCGAAAAAAGGTATATCTAAGAGGAGACTGAAAGTTGGAGTCTGACACCTGTTCCCAGTTCACCCAGTTATAGGCAAGCACCTGTTCCCTATTCACCCAGTTATATAATCAAAGACCTTCAAATCATCCGGTCTGATATTTGATTTTTAAAGTGACGAAGCCAATGCTAAAGATCAAGGTTAACCACTCAGAAACAGTACTTTGCAGACTTCCCTAAGGTATTCTTGCATTTCACTTCGTCTCGCCTTATACTTGTGAACCCATAAATTTCCTACAACCTAACTTTTTGCACACTGGATCTTAATGGTAGTGGCCCAGGGCTTCTGTAGAAAGTATCTGTGTGTAAGGTGAGAGTATGAATGAAAAGCATGAGTATTTTTAAATTCTAGGGTTGCCTTAGATTTACATAGCAGCTAACTCCAAAAGCAAAAAACCAGATATTCCTAATATTCGCGATACCCCTAGGAAAGTTGAGGCACATTTTTGTTACTTTTATGGAGAAATAAAGTAACCTACAGGCTTCTGATCTATTCATCCCTCATATTAAGTTTATTTAGTTCTGCCTAAAAATAACTTAGGTATGCCTTTTTTAGAGATAAAGTTAAATTTCAGTCTTCACAATTTGTTACATTACAGTGAAACTCTAAACTCAGAACTAAACTCAGAAGACAATTTAAAATTCAAGTTATAATTATTTTTTCTACATATGCTTTAAAGATAACTTGTATATACCTAAATAAAAAAGTATTCAATTGGCATACACAATGTAAATGAATTAGTATCTCACCGAAGAACCAGATGATACACAACATACATATTCAAAAATGCAATCAACACCAGACAGAATGGTCACGTTGCTGGGCTTAACAGCTTTTGTTCTGATATATATTTAAAAACTAAATCAGCCAAAACTTAATGGCAAACAGTCTGATTTACAGCATAACTATGAATGTCATATAAAAGAGATATCAAAAATGTCTAAATCTCATCATCATTTTTACCAGGGTTGTGTGTGAGAATAGTCAAGGGCCTTGTAGGCATTCAAATGGTCAAATACAGAGAGCTAAGAATTTTAACTAATTTAACTACAGTATTTCACATATAAAAAAGCCAAGGTCACAACCTATTTCCACATCGTCAAGTTAGCTTTGAAAAAAGAAATACTTCACTCTGACATCGATTAGAACTGCCTTCTTTAAAAAAAAAAAAAAACTGGAACATTTTTATAACCTATTCTGTAGCTTTTATAGACAGACCTGTAGCAGCGTTCGCAGAAAACAGAATCCTATCAACCACTTATTTTTTAAGTTTTTTCTCTTATCTATTCGGTAATTAGATATAAGAAAAAAAAAGAAGATTCACACAAAACAAGAACAGAGCTCAGTTTCAAGCTCTTCCCAAATCTTATTACTTTCAGGTGTGATACCCTAAAGTAGCTCCGACAGATTTGAGTTCTATTTCCGCTCCTACTAACCACCGTCTACAATCTTCTAATGAAGAGTCCAAGAGCAGCAAAGGATTAGCCTGAAAGTGAGGAGATGATGGGGCGAGGCGAGGAGTTGGATAACCAGACCTTCAGGAAAAAATAAACAACTCTGGTTGAAGTTGCTAGAAATAAGTTATCAAAGGCCTGTAAAGTCTGGCACTGGGTAAAGCCCAACAGGCTTTCCTAACTCCAAAACAACGGCCTTTAACATGGGGGCCCTGAGAACACCACAGCGGCCAGATTTCTAATTGTGGAAAGTTTAAACAAATCTGTTCCTCAGGGAATGGGGAGAGGGGAGGGGAAGTCTGGGTTCAGCCGAGGGAGCGCGCGGGATCTGCTGGATCGCGGCGGTCGGTCCAACGCGGGGAGACGCAAGGATTTTCGGCAGCAGCGACTGCATCCTCCCGGGAGCCCCAGCCGGAGGACGTCCCCGGACCCAGGGGCACGTAACAGTGAGTAGGTGGGACAAGGACGCGGACGGCCAAGACAAATGGGTCTGGCGCGAAGGGGAGGGGTCCGGGACTCTGGATGGAAGTTGAGGGCGGGATGGTGCTGGGACGCCGGGGAGGGAGCGACGAGAGGTGGCGGCGGCTCTACTTACTCGGCTGTACCAGATGCTGAGGCGGGCCGGGGCCAGCACGGCGAAGAAAGTCCTCTGAGGGTCGGACTGAACGTGGCAAGGCGCCTCGGCCAGGCTCCCCAGAGGACAGAGCAGCCTCTTAGGCCAGCCGCTTAGGAAATACATGGTTCCCGCGGAGCCGCCGACGCCGCGGCGCCCGGCGGCCTCCGGCCCCGTCCGTCACACTCAGCGGCCCGGGGTCGGACGCCCGCCTCCCACACCGCCACCGGCGGAGTCGGCGGCGGAGGCAGCGGCAGCTCGAAGCATCTGCCCGCTGGCTGGGCCGGGCCGGGCCGACGCTATGCTAAACGACGAGGGTACCGCCGACCTGACGGGGCCCAGTGTGGAGAAGGAAAGGGGGAGGGAGAGTCGGGACTAAAAGGGGGCGGGAGGAACGCGGAGGCCCGCCCCGGCCCCGCCCCTTCCTTGTGCGTCACCACGCCGCGCCGCGTGGGAAGGCTGTCGCGCGAGCGAGCGCGCGCGCGCACTGCAGACTTCTCCTTCCCCCTCCTCGCTGTTTTGTGACGTTCCACCCTAATTTTCATGAGCAGCCGGCACGCAGCTTCGATACGCATGCACTTTTGCCCTTCTCTGCACCTCCTAGTTGCAATTTGGAGTATTTTGTCAGGGCCAGGAGGGCGGGAAACTTGCTTTAGACACTGAAGCAAGTAGGCAGAGCCTGGCAGGACGCAATTGCGAGGCGACTTAGCCCGCGGACTACGTCCCTCCCCCGGTCTGGCCAAATTTGACTTCCTTAGTGGAGTGGTGAGACTTCTGGTGAAGGCGGCCCAGCGCTACAACGCTGGGATAATGGGGTGGGGAGATTGCGGGGGAGCGCGAGTCACGTGACAGTTCTTGATTGAGTTCCCACTCTAGGCTCCTGGCCGCGACCTCTGTGCCCGGTAATCCCCTCTTGTGTGCGGAGGTCTTCAGTGAAAGCTGGCGGTGGAATTGCCTGCCGTCATGGAATTTATATCCTTGAGGGGACCTTTATTCAATCTGTAAATAACCTACCATGAAAAGTCCTGAGTCCTGTCCTCTGTCTCTGAGTCTAGTATACATTTTTGAATTCAGTTTGCGTTCATCTGTCCTTTTACCAGTCATAGTGTTAGACAAGTTAAGGCTATCTCTTTTGCACTCTAGGTAGGGTATGTGCTGGAAAAGATTTGGACTGAATTTTAGAGCTGGAATGGACTAGAGATTCTTTAATTCAGTGGTTAACTTTTGGACCCCAGGGATCACTTTAACAACTGTTTCTTTTAAAGAATTGACTCAATGATTACCTCTGAATACGAGGACACCATGAGCGGGAATAGAGTGTGGAGTCGGGGGAGGGTCTCTGGAATAAAAGACTTACTTCTTGTCTACCTTTTTTGTACAATTTGAATTTTTCCGTATGTTTTTATTACTCTTTCAATTAAAAAAATATCTGAGTTAGCCCAGGTGAAAAAAAAATGTTAACTAACATTAAGTAGCAACATAAACAGCAAAAAAGGAAACAAAGTAACTTAAACCATATCAGATGTAGTATTGTAGCTGGTATTTGTAACAAAGTATATAACTTTACGTAAGTTTTCTAAACAGTCACTGCATCCCCCAGAAGGTGATCAAAGAATCCAGGATTCTTTAAATCAAAGTTGAAACTGCCTCACCATTCACCAGCCACTTGTGGTCAGACCATGTCTTCCTGGTGGTTTTCTTTTTTTTTCTTGACATCCAGCACAGCGGCCTGAAACAATAAGAATAGTAAACCCCGAAGATATTTGTCCAATGAAATATTGGATGAAACACTGATCCAGCTGAACTGCACCATTAGACAAACAAAAAGGCCCAGAGAAGTTTATTGATTTGCCAAAATACAATCGTAGAACAGTTGCGTCATACTTCCTTCTGATTCTTTCAGATTCAGTTATGCACTTGGCAGAAAGAGAGGAAATGAAAATAAGTTACATTGCAGCAATTCCACTGGCAATTTTACTGAGAGTGTATTTGTCGCAACGCTTCATCAGAGGCTCTTTGTTCTCAGCCTCCTAAATTTGAGCATCTTTCTGCTCTCATGCACAGTTAAGGAACTTCTAAATAACTTTTATTGCACTCAGTTTTAACTTTATTTGCTGACTTTCAAATCTAATTCCCCAGCCACACTCCTTTGTAGCAGGTAAGGCTTATAAAATATTTTCAAATATATGGCTTGATTTAGTTTCACAGTAAAGGTAGGTGTGAAGTTGTTCTTATTTTCTAAATGAGGAAACGGGGCCAGAGTGGTGGAGGAGCCTAAAGTCACATGCCTAAAGAACTTATCTTCCTTCTACAGACCCAGTGATCTTTAGACTGGATTGAACTGAATTGTGGTAGTTGCTACAGGCAAGTGAGAGGAGGAGGGGAGAGATCTTAAGGGCCTTTCTCCTTGTTGCAGGTGGGGGGAAATGTAAAATATCTGACTCTTCACATTCTTTAAGAGTTCCCCCATTGTGATAGAAACTTTATGGACTGGATTTTTCAACTCTCAAGAATCATATTCCAACTTTATTTTGTGAAATACATTAGTAATTCCCATGCCCTGGATCTTGCTTCTCCTCCTTCCCCTACCCCACCACCATCATTCTCTAGTCAAACTTAGTGAACTCTATTCTGAGCTAAGACTAGGCTTATAAAAGAAAGTTAATAGGTGCATGTTTTCTTTTTATTATAAGAAATAACGTTGGCAAGGGTGCATGGAATCAGAAGTATGTTCATAAACTGTTGGCGGGAGTAAAATTTGGTACACATTATCTAAAGGGTGGTTGGCATTACATTTTTTAAAAAGAGATCTTAAAAATATGCATACCTGTAGCCCCAACTATTTCTTTCCTGATTATGTCCTAAGGAAATAAACACCCATATGTACAGCGCTTTAACAATACACCCCACAAAGGTGTAGCTAAAAGGAAATAATCTAAATGTCCCACAGAAGACATTGATTATAGTCCTCCCTTACTATAGACTATTTTGCAAGAGTAAAAAATTTTGTTGGGAAAGAATATTTAATCATATAGACGTATGTTCACTATGTACTATGAAGTAATGAAAGCAGATTAAAGACATGGTCATGAAAAAAAAGTATATGTATCTAGAAAAAAAAAAGGAAAGGAAATGCCCTAGAATATTGGTGTTTACACATGATTTTAGGTGCTTTTTATGTTTTTTGGAGGAGGGGCTTTTTTGTATTTTCCAAATTGTCTCTGATGAACTCATATTACTTTTGTAATGAGGGAAAAAAGTTATGTAAAATAGAATTGAATTACTAATGATTGATGTCCCAGTTGTCCTACTTTAAGTGGGACCTACGGTGCTGGCAAATCAAAGAGAGTAATGTAGTAATATGGAGTTTCAGGCACAGTCCAAGAGCAGTGAGAGGAGGATTAGGAGGAAAGGCACCCTGAGTCACCAAACTAAAAGTAGGCCCTGTGTACTTCACACATTCACAGACTTCTGATGATGGTACAGAACCAGGACCAGAATTTGGTTCCAAGCACACCACTCCCAATATTTGGGGACCTCCATAAGAACATGATAATATTCACTGAAGATGATAATGCTTTAGTTTATAACTCTTTAATATGCTTTTAACATTCAACTGTATTACACTTTTATTATATGCAACTGATGTATTTGCTTTGGGGCTAAGACTGTGTGTGTGTGTAGCTACCACATTACCAAACATGGTAAGTGAACATTGAAAATGTCCTTATTCTTGATATATATATTTTTAAATCAATGTATTTAAACCAAAAACAAAATCCATTCATATGTGACTGTGTTAGACTCTTGATTATCATTTATCCCTTTCTGATGATTGGTAATAAATATCTTAGCTTAAATAATATAATATCTGATTTTTTGCTTCAAAATGATCTGGGAACGAATGGAGACAGTGGAAATATATATGAAACAAGGTTGGCCATAAGTAGACAATATTTGAAGCTAAATGATGGATTCTTGGGACTCGATTGTGTTATCCATGCTCCTTTTCTGTATGGTTGAAATTTTCAATAACAAAAAGTGTTAACGTTTAAATTAAAAAGAACATCTCAGTAACTCTGTTAATATGTGACTTTTCCACAATCTTCCTCACAGTTAAACAGTGTTAAATATTACTTGGAAACAATTAACCATAAAGGCAGGACGGCTTGTTATTAATAAGCCTTTATGGATGCAACTAAGGCTCTCTTGACTGGCGCATGAAAACAAACTAGAAAATAAAGTAAAGAAGGCTGTTGTTCCTAATCGAGCATCATGGGAAAAGATTCACTATTCTTTCCCTTCACTTTCGTCTTTTTAGAAATTAAAAAATCATTGGAAAGAGACCTAATTCCATTCAAATTAGCCAACAATAACAGTTGTTCTGTTTGACCATGTCTCAAACAGTTTTCCAGTCTAAAAAATATTATACCCGAATTTTGTGTGTATATTCTTTATTAACATAGCAAGAGAAGTTGGAAAGAGAAATTGTTTAACCTCATCACATGAGACAGTAAAGAGTTCACCATAATTGCAATCAGATTTCTCTCTTCCTCCTCCTCCTCCTCTATTGAGACAAATATGCCTTTATTAATTTGGACAAAAATTCGAATTTATTTATCTCCTATATGTATCAGTGAGCTGAGGGCTCAGTTGTAACAAACCATTCTGGTATATAATAATTTTGGCTTCTGTCTTATTCTCATTCATTATTCTTGTTTTTCACTAGGTTTAATCTGACAGTTTCAAGAATTATAAACCTCAAGTGAGTATAGTTCTAGAAATTAATAGGTTCCATGAAAATTTTTATTAAACCAAACCACAATATGAACTACATAACTATTATGTTTTGTAACAGTCCAAACTATTATAAAAGGGCAACACTGTTCTTTTTTTAAATTACCTTTTTATGGTTTATACTCTTTTATTGTAAACACAAATCGTAAAATTTACCATCTTACCTATTTTTAAGTGTACAGTTCAATAGTATAAGTATATCCACATTGAGGTGAAACATCACCAGAACTTTTTTATCTTTCAAACTGAAATTCTGTATCCATTAAACAATAACTTCTCTTTTCCTCCTCCCTCAGTCTCTGGTAACCATTATTCTGTTTTCCTTTCCTATGAATTTGACTACTTTAGATACCTCATATAAACGGAATCATACAGTATTTGTCTTTTGAAACAGGCTATCTCACTTAGTATAATGTCCTCAAAGTTGAAACATGTGACACGATTTCCTCTCTTTTTAAGGCTGAATAATATATATATATACACCACAGTTTGTTTATCCATTCATCCATTGATGGACACTTTGGTTGCTTTCACCTTTTGGCTATTGCGAATAAAGCTGCTGTGAACGTTGGTGTACAAATAACTGTTCAAGTTTCTGCTTTCAGTTCTTTTGGATATATACCCAGAATTGGGATTACTGGATCATATGGTAGTTCTATTTTTAATTTTTTGAAGAAACTTTGTATTGTTTTCATAGAGGTTATACGATTTTATAGTCCTACCAATAGTGCACAAAGATTCCAATTTCTCCACATCCTCATCAACTTGTTACACTCATGTGTGTATATATATAGTATATATATGTTTGATACTAGCCACCTTCATGGTTTTGAGATGATATCTCATGGTTTTGATTTGCATATCTCTGATTATTAGTGATGTTGAATTTCTTTTCACATACTTGGCCTTTTGAAGAAATGTTATATTACCTTTGATACAATGTCACATCAGCAGGTGTGCACCAAAAGATAAAGCTCAAGAACAAAACTTTGAATTTAAGTTTTAGATAATGTAATTTTATATTTTCCATCAAGTTTGAACAGAATTAATCCTTATACTCAAAGAATTGCAAGGAGCTTACAACCTCCTAGTCATAAAGGGCCTCAAATATTATCTAGTCCAATCTCTAGGCCCAACAGAAATATAAGTGGATTTCATATAGTAAATTTACATATATTTCAAACAGGACTAATTTATAAAAACCATTAAAAGATTAATATAAAAGGAACATATCTATGAAACTAAATACTCAATACACTTGATTATAAATACCTGAAAAGAGATATGGAAACGTGACTGTATATTTTTTTAAAAAGGATTAGAGAGATGGCCATCGATATATTTGCAATTGTCATCTCTAAAAAGTATAATTATGAATAGTTATATTTTTAGCATTTTATAATTTTTTCTTTTATAATCAGAAAATAAGTGCCACTTTTATTTTATTTTTTTCCCCTACTTTAATTCCCCGACCCCCACTTCCACCCCTGACCTATGGATGTTGCCATTTTCCCTTAAGAACTGGATCTCTGAAGGCGGGGCATCTCCTCCCACACGCCTGCGGCATGCACTCGGGACCTGGTGCATCCAGGGTATGGTCCATGGCTCCACTGGTGTGCGAACCCAGGACCTTCTGCATGTAAAGCAGACCTGCTAATCACTACACTATGGAGCCACCTTCAATAAGTGCTATTTTTTAAAATTGTTTATTTGTTGTTGAGGAGATTAGTTTTCCCAAAATGTGGTTCACTCATCACCTGCATCAAAATTACATGGCAACACATTTAAAATGCAGATTCCTTGCCCAATTCCCAGGCTTCCTGAGTCAGAATTCCTTCATGGTTCGGCCCAAAATTAGCATTTAAACACTCTGATGATTCTCATGCATATTAATAAGATTGATAAAGAGTTGATTAGGAGTAAATAAGATAAAGTGCTCCCTGTTTGTACTCTCTTTTTTTTTAATTTTAATTAGTTTCAGGTATACAGTACATCGGTTAGACACCTATATAGTTAGTAAAATGATCCCCCCAATTTCTCCCTCCCCTGACCCTCCACCTAGCCAATGTATTGGTGCTAATTGCATTCCATATGCCATGCTCCCCATCCCCATGACCATCCATCAGCTACTAATTTGTACTTCTCTAACCCTTCACCCCATTCTTCCAGGGCTACCCCCAAACCCCTCTCCCCTCTGTCCATCACCAAATTGTCCATTATATTTGTGAGTCTGTTTTTGATTAGTTTGTTCTTTTTATTCCTTAAATTCCACATATAAGTGAAATCATATAGTGTTTATCTTTCTCTGTCTGCCTTAAATACCTTCTAGGTCCATCAAAGCAATATCTTTTTCTATCCCCTTCCTTTTCATATGTAGGAGTCTTGTTTCCTTTTCCTTTCGGCCACTCTATCTTTTGGTTGGAGCACTTGATTCTTTTCCATTTAAGGTACTTATTGATAGGAATGTAGTTGTTACTATTCTTTATTCCTGTTTTTGATACATGTTTTTTCTTCTTAAAGAAGCCCCTCTAACATTTCCTGTAATATTGGCTTAGTGGTGATAAATCCCTTTAGTTTATTTTTGTTTGGGAAGCTCTTTATCTGTCCTTCAACTCTAAATGATAGCTTTGCTGGATAAATTATTCTTGGTTGTATATCCTGGGTCTTCATCCTGTCAAATATTTTTTGCCGAGCCCTTCTGTCCTGCACAGTTTCTTTTGTGAAATCAGCTGCCAGTCTTATGGGTATTCTCTTGTAGGTAACTATTTGTTTTTCTCTTGCAGCTTTTAATATTCTTTCTTTGTATTTAAACTTTCACATTTTAATTATGATGTGTCTTGGTATGGGCCTCTTTGGATCCCTGATTTTTGGAATTCTCTGAGCTTCTTGGGGTTTTATGTCCATTTCCTTCACCAGGTTAGGGAAGTTTTCCATCATTATTTCTTCAAACAGCTGTTCAACACCATGATTTTCTTCTGTTACGCTGGTCAGATGAATATTTGGAGCCTTAATAGTGTCCCATATCCTCCTTAAATTTTTTTTAATAGACTTGGCATCTTTTTTCTTGCCATTCTGATTGAATGTCCTGATTGGCTTTCCTGTCCTCTAGATAGGGCATTTGATCCTCTTCTTTATTCACTTTGTTTATTCCATTTAATATACTTCTCATCTCAGATAATGTGTTCTCCATTTCAGACCGGTTCCCTTTGATAATTTCAATTTCCATTTTTATCTCTTTGTTGGAGTTCTCTACACTTCCCAAAAGTTCATTGAGCATCTTTATAACTAGTGTTTTGAACTCTACATCTGTTAGAGTACTTGACTCCTTTATATCTGGATCTCTGATCTGTTCTGTCATATGGTTTCTGCTTCTTTGTCTTCCCATTTTGGCTGCCTTTCCGAGCCTGTTTCGATGTACTAAGCAAAGCTCCTAAGTCTCCCAGTCTTATTAGTGTGGATTTGTGAAGTAGGAGTCTAGTGGCACAGTCCTGAGAGGGGTTCATCTGCAGGCCAAATTTAGCCCAAGCCTCAACCCCTCCAGGGCCACCTGTTAAGATTCAGCAAGCAATCCACAGATGCTGTGCTTATAGTTGCCTCAAAAGGCCACACCAGAAACTGAGGCCAGCTGCCTCCAGTGTGAGTCTCAGCAAGGAGCACCTGACTCACTGAGGATACACCTGGATGTGGCTTGGGTGGGGCCTGATTTGGGATAGGCGGAGTTTCAGGGAATCCTCCGGGTGGAGTGACCTGTTATCCAGTTTGATGATGTCACAGCTATGGTGGCGCTGTGTCCAGTGCATTGGTCGGGGGGAGGGCTCAGCAGGGAACAATGGATACTTCTGTACCGAGTGAATCTCGCTTTGGCCTTCACTCCAACAATGTCCCTGGTGCCCCCTGCACACAGCTGAACAGGCATTGGTGCTCAGAGCGAGCAGGTCCATCACTGCAAAAATCCACTCGTGGATTCGGCCCCTTTAAGAGGCGTCTGCTGCTGCCACATCCTCCCTCTCAGCCACTGGGGACTAGGCAGCCCCGCGTCCTCGCCCCGTCTTACCTTCTGCTGTTGCAGGGTGCTTTCTTGGATTTCTCCATATTTGTATGGCTTGTTCATCAAGATCCCAGGCGATTTTTCCTTGCTCCGGCTCCTTGTTTCCATCACTACTTTGATGTGGTCGCCAGAGGAATGAACAGAGCCTCTATCGTCTATGCCATTTTTTTTCCTCTGTACTCTCTGTATATGTGGGCTAGGATCTCCCTACTAAATCTCGTAATTCTCTTATTAGCATATGAACGAATCAGAAAGTGCACTGGATTCCTAGGAAGTGTGGGCATGATTTTCTCTCCAGCAAATCTGAACTTTCTTGATTTCTTGATGAAAGAGCTGTTTGAAGGGTATAACAACTTTGCTATGGAGACCAAATGAGACCAAACAGTTGAAGTGAACTTAGGTCATTCAACAGCAATGTTACGAGTGAGTTGAGCCCACACTGATGCCCTACCTGACCTATCATCTTCATGTTGCCCTGCTAACCCTCTAAACTACCCTTAACTCTTCCTCATCTGTAGAGTGGAGATGATAATAATACCTCTCTTATCAGATTTTTCTTTTATTTTTTTAATGCTGGAAACTAAGAGCTCAGAATAATCCATGCCCTTGGCCATACATTTTCTATTCACCATGAAGAACTTCCTAATAATTGGTACTGTTACACAAATAATCATCATCATAATAACCGCTATTTATTGATCCCTTATTATGTGCTAGATACTGCTCTAAGCACCTTACTTAATTTTTATCCTCTTAACAATTATATGAGGTAGTTCTTATTATCCGTATTTTACAGATGAAGAAACTAAGGCTTAGAGAGGCTCAAGGTTCACAGTTAGGAAGTGGTAAAGTTAGAACTTGAACTCAGAACCCCAACATTTAACAACTTCACTATACTGCCTCTTTCTCAAAACTTATTTTCTCACCAACTAAATATACATAATGCTTTATGTCAGACTGGCTTAACTAAAAAATTTTAATTCCTAAAAATATTTTTTCTTACTCAATCCTTCATGCAGAAAAATTACTCTGCTAAGAAAATGAATGAAATCTGGATTTTCACATTCACCTGTAGAATAACATCCTTTGTATCTTAAGTAAAATTGGAAACAATAATGTATCCAAGGGTCACGTAAATTCTTGAAAATAAACAGTGGAAAGAAGACAGGGAAGAAGGAATCACATCACCCAGGTATGATGTTGAAGGCTATAAATGAATCAAGGAATTAATCTTTTAACAATTGGATACTATTTTAACAGCATTAACCCATCCACATCATTCAATCTATGATTCACCAAATAAAGAATCTCTCTCTACCCAAGTCACTTTCTAAAAATGCCCAATGTGTTGCACCGCTGGCTCTTACTTTCCTTCAAAATCCCTAAGATTTGGTTATGTTTTTGCCTTGTGCTACATTGCCTGTTGTTTCTCATCAGAGGGGGATCTTCTTCTGCAGGACCTTGAGGAATGGAACGTAGTGTCCCAACTTCTCCCCTCAACCTATACTTCCCTAACTGCAAGCAAGTATATCATTCTCAGAGGCTGTCTTAGGATTCCTCTGCAGTAAGGGCAAGAAAGTTGACAAAGATGGCAAGAGCTCCCTCCATGTATTTGCTTTGACCAAGCTGGGGGAAACACATGGGTTTAGCCGAGCTGTGTGTGTGGATTAGAAAAGGAAGTTGGCCATTGCCCATATATACTTTGTTAGTCAGTCCATGTCCTTCCATGATCAAGCAGATAAAAATCAGTTTACCTGTTAATGTATATTAAAAAGCAGCAAGGGATTATCCAGCTCTGTAACCCAGATCTCTGGTGAAAATACTATCTGACTAAAATGTGGCAATCACACTGAGATGCTTCAAGACTCAAGGAATGCAGGATGGGTGCTGAGATCCTGTAAAGATTGTCTCAAAATATCCTATTGTTTCTCATACAATTCCCTCTTGTGGCCAAAAGAAATATCTACTTAAGGATTTTATCATCTTTCAATCTACAGATTTTATAAAAGTAATGGGCATTTCTAAGTTTGTTCATCATGAAAGCACTAATAACAATAATCCCAAGCAAAAGTTTTAAAACAAACTTATTCAGACTATATAATCACCATATAATAAATTTTAAAGATGTCTAGTCTCAGGCAAAACTCTGTTAATGCAGACATGTAGTTGAATATATGAAACCAAAGACAGTCAAGGAATTAAAATGTGTGAACGCAATAGTTAACACTTTATAATGCCACTAACCTTAACAAAGCAAGAGTTTCCCAATGCTCATGTTAGTCCCTGAAAATATATTAGGCACCACCGGAAGTCCAGTTAATCAAAAAAGGCCATATAATCACAAATTGAGACACTATCCATTAAGTTGATGAAAGAGCCTAATTCAGTTTTAGTCAGTATGAAATGCATAGCAATATTATATTCTGGCTATATGAGTAAGTTATAAATCCTCCAAAATTAGACAGGTAATTTTTGTCTTTCATTTCCTTATGATTGCTTCATTAATGTTCCACTGAGAACATATTGGCATTTCTATCTTGTTACATTATTCCACTTATTAATGGTTGTGTTTTTTGGTTTTCATTAAATAGGACAACTATAAATAATTATTTTTTAATGGAGTAAAAGAGAACTTCCGAAAGCTCCACCTAACCAAGCAGTCTAAGAACCATCCAGTGTGTCAAAATTCAATAATCCTCTAAAACCATTCTCTCCTGTCTCACAAGACACTGTCACCTTCAAGAACAGGGAACCATCTATGAGAGACCGTGTTCTACAGATTCAACCCTGTGCTCTCCCTTTCAGCCATGCAGCACCTCATCTATCTGGGTTCTCCTCCTTCATAGACCTACCTTTCTTTTACTCTTTATCTTCATTTTAGTTCCCCCAGAAGCCGACCTTGTGACAAAAATACTCATACAAATAGTTTGTTTTGGTGGTGATCTCAGGAAATGCTGTTAAGAAATGTAAGAGAAGGAAGGGAAGACAGCTAATAAAAGGAGTGTTTTCAAGCAGGTTAATAAACTGGTGCTTAGAGTTCTCTCTGGAGAATTCTGGGAATCAGTGTAGAACCCATGCCTCTTGGTTATCTGCTGTGCAGTGAGAGAGCTGGAGATTTATATAACAACTCTAATTGATCATGAGTTAAGGGCTGCTGCTGGGAGGCATTAAGTTGCCACACATAGCCTTCGTGCTTGCACTTGGACCTCTAGCCGCTAGAGAAAGCCATTGCAAGGTGGTGCAGCTGCTGGCAGTTGTAAAGCACCAATAGCATCTGCTACATGGGGGTCTGAGATTTTGATCTAGCACACTGAGATCCATTATCAAATGCTCACAGAACAGGGAAGAAGATCAAAGGTTCAGAAGACAGACTGATTGGTTTGAAAATCTAGGTTCTTCTCTAAGCTTCAAATTCCACAAACAAAATTATTGTGGGGATTGAATAATTGTAATTCATGTAAAAGTATCCAAAATTGTGACTGGCACATAATACATATTCCCCCAAATGCTAGTTATTAATATTATGATTAACACCTGATTCCCTCCCAGAGACCTAAAACCAAATAGGACGTGACTATGTTCTGCTTGACCAGGTTGCCTGGCAGGACCCAGAAGTTTCCGTCTTGCTGCTGCCACAGTATTTAAACTGGCGTCAGTGAGTGGAACTAATGAAACCTCTGGATCTCTGTCCAACTAGTCTAGATACATGGCCAGATGGAGGCCTGAATTATCCTCAGATGGGGAGAGGATTGTCTCAAGTGGAGTAGGGCTCAATAGGACCCAGAAGAGTAGATAGATCTCCTCAGGAAGGAATAGGTTCCAGGGCAGGCCCACCTTGTGTTTCAGCTCACTCTCTCCATACTATTTTCCTACCCAGCCACTCAGTCTTTAATTTTTATTTTTATGTGTATGAGAAAAAAGGGAAAGAGGAAAGAACTAGTACTTATCCTTCTCCATAACAAGTTTCAACGCAAAAACATAACTGCCCTTTCAATAAGCAAGTATTTTTGGAATTTCTTAGTTCAAATGAAATTACATGGTTCACATGCTCAAAGTATTTTTTTTCCAACTGTTTTTCTTCTCCAGTTGTGAGGCCCAGACTTTTGGAAAAACTCAAACTTTCATTAAAGTTCAACCATGCAGGATATAAAAGCTGGGTGGGTCCTGCTTAGGTTTTTCTTTGTTGCTAAACATCTCTATGTAGCTAATAGCAAGAATAGATTTTGGAAAGAGATGCAGAGGGCACAGAGAGCCCTGTGGAGCACATAAAGATAACAACAAAAGGAAGTTTTGAGAAGAAAACTTACTATATTTTCCAAAAAGCAGAAAACAATAAATTTTCAGTCCTTACAGTGGCTCCGTAGTGTAATAGTAAGCACGTCTGCTTTACACTCGGAAGGTCCTCAGTTTGCGCCCCGGGTGAAGCCACGAACCATACCCCAGGTGTGCCAGGCCCTTATTTCTCAATACAAATTATTTCTCAGTACTGGCTCCTTGAGTGCACCGGGGATACCAGGCCCTGGCGCACACTGCGAGTGTGTGGGAGAAGACAACTCACCTTCCGAGATGCAGTTCTTAAGGGGAAAAGGCAAAATTCATAGGTCAGGGGTGGAAGTGGGGGGTGGATGAAATTAAAGAGGGAGAAAAAATTAAATTAAATTAAAAAATAGTCAAAAAAAGATAATAAATAAATATATAGTAAATTTATTTCAGTACAATGCTGTATTTTTCTAAATCTCTCACTGGTGATAAGGACTGTAATTGAAATTCCAAAATTTAAAAAATGTTGAGCCACTAATATGTACAGACTCTTGATAAGAAATGTGGCCTCCCTTAATTAAAATACACACATATCCTCTGAAATGGGCACTAGAAGGAGAATCACCACATAGAGAAGAATAGCTGGTTTTATCCTGTGTGATTCATCTTCTCCTTGGCCTGGGGTGGAGGGCACTGCTCTCCTCTTTAATATTGGCCTAAGTGAGGACAGTAGACTAGTTTGATTTGATCCCAAGAGTGCTCCCTAATAAACTTCCTGTTCCCTAATCTGCCTCAGAGTCTGCTTCCTTGAGAACACAATTTGTGGTGGATACCCACAATCTAGGCACACATATCTAGACACCTTAACTCCTCAAGTCTAAATTCAAAAGAGTAAAGAAAGAGAAAGTCAAAGCAGACTATTATTGTCTGTATGTGGAACTGTCTCATGCTCAGTTGATTGGTGGTTTTAATGAATACTCCCTTGCAGGAGGAAGTCTGCCCACCTCTCTTCTGAGCTCTCTGAATAATAACTATGTCAGAATATGACCCAATAAATACAATGTTTATAAAAATGTGGGTGGTAAGAGCATTTTGTTGTGAACTATCTTACTTTCAAAGTAAATAGCAAAAAAGAATGAAGAATGACTTAAATAGAAATGAAAGAAGTATATTTCACTTTGTAAAAATAAAACACATTCCTGAAAAAGTGGACTATGAATCATATTTTGGTGAATTAAATTATATTTTAAAGTCAATAGTGAAACTCACCATTTAAAGATTTTCGTGACAAATAGTTTTGCAGAGAAAAAAAGTGCAAATTTAGATCACTACCTTCCCATCCGTTATTTTGTAAAACTAGATTTTTCACTTACTGAAATGATTTAAACTAAAAATGTTATTCAAAATCCAAAACCACAGTAAAACATCTAATATAAAATTTTATGAAATTTAATTACTCTTGGCCCAATGTTTTTAGATGCAGAGAGAGAAAAAGTCACTTCAAGTTATGTGTTGCTATAATATTCTTGATAAGATTAGCCAAATTATTTCTCAGTACTGGAACTTGTATTATTGTTGTATTATTATTGCTCAAAATAAATTCATTGACAAAGACATCATTCTCTCTCTTAAATAATTTTAATTCTGATGGTTTGTTTTGGTAATGGATTTAAACTTCATCCCAGATGAATAGCCAATAAGAGAAATAAAGAAATAAAGGTTAGGAACTTATTTAGCCTCTTCTGCCAAAGTGTAGTTCCCCGTCACCGCTCCCTTCCTCCCCACCACCTCCCCACCTTGGCCAGATTAGTAGGCACAGAGTAAGCATGGATAATTTGGTACTAGATTTGAATAGAGGATTGAACCTTAGCTCAAAGCCAGCAATTCACATTTAAATAAATGAATGTTTGGATACAGTGATCACATTTAGATAAGATTATATTATAAAGATTTAGGAGGACACCAGTCCTAAAATCACATCTATGTGCCATGGCATGAGGAAATTTCTTTGGAGAAGAGTAATATAAATTAACCTGTTATTGCAAAGCTACCGAAGCCTACTGATGTGATATCATCAGAGGCAACAGTCAAAAGTACATGAGTCAGGGATATCCCCGGGAGAGGAGGAATAACATGTACCCAGATCCAAAATACTGACATGAACTTTATTAAGAAGAGTTTCAGATACATATGGATCCTTCTTAGAAACAGGCTCCCAGATTACATGTCACTTCACTTCTCTGGGCCTCTTAGACTTCTCTTGGGAAAAGACAAGAGATGTTTGGTACCCAACACAGAAGGCGGAAGTAAAAGAGCAGCTGTATTTCCTTGCACTGAGGAGGTCTGGGCAGGCCTATAGGTCCTCCAAATCTTTTCAGATCTGTTTCAGCTTCTCCAAACTTTGGGTGTGTGTTTAACTCTATGAATGGCACTGGAGGTTTAGAAGTGCTGAGAGATTAACGCATATTCCATTCCATCCTTGTGGTTCATTTGTCCTTGCTTTCCCCATTTCACATCCTGATTGCCTGTCCTGTGGACTTTAGCTCCAATACTTGACATAGGAACAACAGGCTCACACAGACAGCATAACCAGCTTCCATAATTGCATATAGACAAATCCCTGTGATAAATCCCTTATTGTGTTTATTTTCATAGCAGTCTGCTCTGAACAAACCCTGACTGATACACTTGGGTTGGATTTTTTTGTTGCTATTGTTTTTGGGTTTTACTATTACAAAAAAATGCCACTATGAATGTTCATGTTTGCATTTTCTGATGTACTTGTGCAAGACTTCCTCAACAATATATACCTAAGAGTACAGATTGCTGGATTGTAGACTATCCAAATGTTCAACTTTATGAGATAATGCCAAATTCTATTCTAGAGCAATTGTGCCAATGTATACTCATACCAGCATTTAACTTCTTAAAAGAGTTCCCCTTGATCCAAGTCTTTGCAATTACTTAGTATAGTAATACTTCTTCAGTTTAGTCTATCTTAATAGTATATCATGGTTTCTTATGATATTAACGAACATTTATATAATTACTAATGAAGATAATCTTATTATATTTCCATTCTTTATATTTCCTCTTCTACAAAATGACTATTCATGCCTTTTACCCATTTTTCTATGGCAATGTTTGATGTTTAATTAATGATATACAGAAGAAGTTCTCTATGTATTCTGGCAACCAATCCTTTAGGGTAATATGCAGTGGTGTGCTGGAGCCGATTCATACAATCTCACAAGAGCGATTTTGTGCATCTCTTTCTAATTCTGTATTCAGCGACGTCATGTTGATAGCTCGAAATAGGCCTTAGTGGGAGTATTTCTTCTGTGGAAATGATCAAACCCTACAAATCATGGTTTTTCCTCTGAAAAAGCTAGTTTTTAAACATTTACCAGCACACCACTAGTTATACATGTTGCAAATATATTGGTTTGTGGCTTGTCTACAAGTTCTTTTGTGTTGTCTTTTGAAGAACAAAAGTTGTTAATTTTAATGTGGTCAAATTCGTCAATCTTTTCAGTTTGGGATAAGTTTTTTTTTTTTTTTTTTTGCATGTGTTTTGCTTAAGAAATTCTTCTCTATCCCAAAGACATAAAGCTATTATCTTAGTTACGCTATATTTTCTTTTAGAT
The DNA here is from genome assembly GCF_000151845.1 of Pteropus vampyrus. NCBI lineage: Eukaryota > Metazoa > Chordata > Mammalia > Chiroptera > Pteropodidae > Pteropus > Pteropus vampyrus. The sequence continues at coordinate 227,554 of NW_011889082.1, forward strand.
ATTTAAAAATATCAGCTTTCACGTCAAAATTTTTAATATATCTGGAATTGACTTCTTATGTGTTATGTGAGATAGAAATTCAATTTCATTTTCCCCTTATATTGCACCAGCACCACTTATTAATTAACCCTTTCCGTAGTATATAGAAAACCACTCTGTTATATATTATGTCCATACATGTGTGGGTCTGTTTCTGGAATCTCCACGATTATATTAATTCATTTGTCGAATGCAGCATCGTACCACACTCTTTTCATTATAACAATTTATAATTAAAGTCTTCAAATTTGATAGGGCAAGTCTTCCTACCTTATTCTTCTCCAAAATAGTCGTTGTTATATTTTGACCTTTGTTCATCTATACAAATTTTACAATCAGTTTATCAGTTTTTTGGGAAAAAAACCCACTGGGATTGGGAATTAAATTACATTGACTCTATAGATCTAATTGGGGATAACTGGCAGCTTTGCAAAAAAGAGTCTTCCTATTGAACATCCTTCATCAATTATTTCTGTAATATGTATTATTTGATGTTCATCAAATAAAGTTTTAGAATATAGTCTGTATAGGTCTTATATAACTTTCATTAGATATAGCTTATATTTTGTATTGTTATGGTAAACTGCATTTTTTTTCAAAATTGTATTTTCAGTTTGTTGCCAAATAGTTAGAAATGTATTTAATTGTGTATATTGGTCTTCTCTTCAGCCATGTTGCTGAGCTTATTATTTCTAATCATTTGCCTGTAGATTCTTTGGGACTTTCCATGTAGACAATTATAGCTTTATGAAAAAGACTATTCTAATACTTCTACCTTTTACCTCTTTCCTCTCTTTGTGCTTTGTTACTTCTTTTTCTTCTCTTACAGCACTTGTTAGGAAATCCAGTATAATATTGAATAGAGGCAAATGAGCTCTTTATCTTGTTCTTGAATTTTTAGGATCTGCTTCTCATTTTTTCATCACTAGGAGTATTGTTTGCTGCATCTTCTGAGATGATCATATGTTTTTTCCTCCCTTTAATCTGTTAATGTGGTGAATTATATTATTATTTTCTAATGTTTAACTACTCTTGCATTTCTAGGTAATATGATGTATTATCTTTTTAAAATAAACTCCTGGGTTTGTTTTATTAGTATTTTATTTGAATTTTGTAGCTGTTTTTGATTCATATTGGCCCATAATGTTTCTTTAATGTACTGACCTTGCTTGGTTTTGATATCAAGGTTATATTAATTTCATAGAATGAATTGTGTCATAGTCTCTCTTTTTCTGTTCTCTGAGACAGTTTTAAGGATTGGAATGATCTCCTCTTTAAAAGCCTGGTATAAGTCATCTGTAAAAATATTTAAAGATAATAATTCCATTGTGGGAAGACTCAAATATTGATTATATTTCTTTAGAGTTATAAGACAATTAAGATTCTGTTTTTTGAGTAAGTTTTGATGTTATATTTTTCAAGGAATTTGTTCATTTCATTTGTTTCCAAATGATTGACCTAAATTGATACATTTTTAAAAATCTTTGCCTTACCTTTGATCATGTCCCTTTCAGTTCTAATATTGCTTATTTGTTCTTTTTCCTTTTTTTTCTTGCTCAATCTCAGCAGAAAATTCTCTATTCTTAAAACAGAACTTTTAATTTTATGGATTCTCTCTTTTGTATCTTTGTTTACTTTTTCATGAACTTCTGTGTTTATCTTTTCTACTTCTTTCTACTTGTTTGTTTCCTGTTGTTCTTTTACTAATTTCTTAAATTGAACACATAGCTTTCTAATTTTCAAACTTTCTTCTTGTCTAAAATAAGCATTTAAGTAAATAAATTTCCCTTAACCATTTTAAATTGAGGTAGTATTTTTAATATTGTTTAATATTAAACAATATTAAAAATTGTATTTTTAATATTGTTTAATATTAAACAATATTAAAAATTGTTTAATATTAATATTGTTTAGCTTTTAGTATTTTTAAAATTGTTTAATATTAATATTGTTTAGCTTTTAGTATTTTAAAATTTTCACTATCACTTCTTTGACACGTGAATTATCTATAAGTATGTTTCAATATTTACAAATACATGTGAAATTTTACAAATTTATCTTTTTTATTAAATTTATTGAGATGACAGTGGTTAATAAAATTATATAGGTTTCAAGTGTACAATTCAATAATGCATCATATGTATATTGCATTGTGTTCAAGTTAAATTTCCAAAGTTAAATTTTCTTCCATCACCATATATTTCACTCCCTTCACCCTTATCTATCTCCCTCTCCCCTTCTTTCTCTCTTGTAATCACTAAACCATTGTCTGTGTCTATGAGTTTTTGTTTGTTTGTCTTGTTCATTTGTTGATTTCAGTTTTATATCCCACATATGGTTCACAACTTTTTCTGTCTGACTTATTTCGCTTAGCATGATAATCACAAGATCCATCTATGTTGTTGCAAATGGTAGTATTTCATCTTTTCTTATGGCTAAGTAATATTCCATTGTATAGACATACCATATCTTCTTTATCCAATCATCTATCGAAGGCCCTTCGGCTGTTTCCATGTCTTAGCCACCTTGAATAATGCTGCAATGAACATTGGAGTGCTTATATCTTTATGGATAAATGTTTTCAAATTTTTAGAGTAGATACCCAGAAGGGGGATTGCTGGGTTATATAGTAATTCTATTCTTAGTTTTTTGAGGAACCTCCATACTGTTTTTCAGAGTGGCTGTACCAATTTACATTTCCACCAGCAGTGTATGAGGGTTCCTTTTCCCCCACAACCTCTTCAACCCTTGTTATTATTTATCTTGTTGAAGATAGCTAGTCTGACAGTTGTGAGGTGGTATCTCATTGTGGTTTTGATTTGCATTTCCCTAATAGCTAGTGAATTCGACTATCTTTTCATATGTCCATTGGACATTTGTATGTCCTATGGAGAGAAATGTCTGTTCAGGTCCTCTGCCTATTTTTTAAATTGGATTGTTTGATTTATTTGTTGCTGAATTGTATGAGTTCTTTGTGTATTTTGGATATTAGGCTGTTATTAGAGGCCTCGTTTGCAGATACCTTTTTCTGTTCTGTTGGTTACCTCTTTGTTATCTTTTGCTATTTTGCTGCCTCAGACCCATCACTTGTACTTTGCTTTCCAGGAGTCAAGTCATTGTGAGCGCTTGCTTGTATATCCTTCCAAAGATATTCAATGCATCTGCAAGCAAAGATTAATATATATTTATTCTTTTGTAAAAAAATTAAAAAAAAAAACCCATGGGAGGATTCTATAACATTGTACTTCGTTTTTTTTCCTACTTAACAGTATATCTTAGAATTGCCCTTATCTACATCGATAGCTGCCTCATTTTTTGGACTCATCAGCATTCCATTGTATAGATGTACCATAACTTATTTAAACAGACCTCTTGTTTGTAATGAGACTTTTTAGTTATTTCCCATCTTTTGCTCTTGTGAACAATGCTACAATGAGTATTCCTTTTACAGGCATTTTTGCCCACATATGTGCCTAGGATAAATTCCTAGGAACAGAGCCGCTGGGTCAAACAGAATGCATTTTGACACATATTGCTGGATTTTTCTTAAAGCTGTTACACCAATTTACACTCTCATCATACAGGGAGTACTCATTTTCTTCACGAAAATATCAGACTTTTGATTCTTTTGATTGTTTTCAATTTGATAAGTAAAAAGAATACTCTATTATTGCACTAACTTTCAATTAAGAAGAAAAGATTATAAAAGTTTTCTTTAAAAATCACCAGAGGCTCCACGGAGAAAGAAACGTCTGTTTGAGAATGAGGGGCGGGAGAATTCTTAGTGGAGGTGATCCTTAAGCAGGGTCTGGAGACGTCGATGGAACTAGAGATGGAGGCATGAGCCTTGTAGGGCATGTAGCCTGAGCAAGGCACAGAGGGTGAAAAATAGTCTTATCAGAAACTTAAATTGTCTAAAGCAGAGGGAGCACATCCTGAATAGTGAAGGAAATAGACCTAACAGGCAGCAAAGAATCATGAAAGCAGGGACTCCCAGCCCTGACTTCCCATTACAACCACTGAAGGGCTTTAAAAAATCGATGCCCATCTCAGAACAATTAAATTAGAATCTCATGTAGGAGCTCCCTAAAACTCCTCAGGGGATATTATTTTGTAGCCAGGATTGAGAGTCACTGAATTAAGGGCATATGAACAGGGCAGTGACAAGCTCAAAAGTGGGCTTATGGGAGGTTTACAGTCTTAGATCGCATGCTATTTACCTCTAAATTAATTTAGAGGTAGATATGGAGAAAATCATAACTAGTTAGTTCAAAATTGAATTTAAGTAAATTTCCACAGTCACTTTGGGGAAGGGAGAGTGAAAGTTCAGGATTCCCGAAGGAGACTGGGCTCAGGGCTCAGGCATCGCTTTGACACTAGGTGGAGCCATGGACTGTGATTTAGGTGAAAAACTGCTTCAAGGAAATAAGTAGAATTGGACTCGGAGAGAGAGTCTTAGAAACTATCTGCTCTAATATCATATTGTATGTTTCATTTTAAAATTTCTTTTATTGTGTGTGCAAAGTTGACTACTTTTCAAATAAGTTATCTGTTCACACAGTTCTAAATTTACAAGGTAGAAAGGGTACATAGTCTTTTCAGTAGATAGTCTTGTGTACCCTCAGGTTCACTGTCCTCTCTGCCTTGGACCTCAAGAGGCTCAACTCTAAGCCTGCATTGACAGTGTCCTTGAACTTGGGCTTCTGGTAGGGCTTACCCATGGCACAGCACCCGAGGGCAGGAGATCAAGAGACCCGAGGGCAGGAGAAGAATGCGGTCAGGATATTTATTTCCCCAGCTCCTTCCCTGACAGGTTGTAGGTTCATCTAGGGAAGTCCATGGCTTCTCTCTGGTGGTCTTTTCTATATGTACAGCTCTCTGGGTTCAGGTAACCATTTACTTGCTTTGTCTCTTAGGGCCTAGGCATGGTAATTATTCTCCCTCTCTAGCTAGCTCAAGGATGGGCACATCACCATCCTTTGTTAGGTGCTTCAGCCCTGTCTACACATTTGTAAATCATTCTTTCATTAAACTCCTTTCCATTATGCCTTTGGAGTGTGCCGTGTGTTTTCTGCTGGGATCCTAACTTGTACAGGCCCTCTCCTCATTTTCTGTTCCCCATCTACCCAGTTCTTCTGAAGCAACCAATTCTATAGGTTACCTATATGTGTGCACATAGAAGCATAAAGGAATATACATCACCCTTATTTACTCAAATTGTAGTACACTATATACCCAGTTCACCATTGTAGTTTTTTTTAATGTAACAATATATCCTAGAAATCATTCAATAGTAGTATAAAGAGATTTACCTTACTCCTTTTTATGGCTGTATTATATTCCATTTTATGGATGTATAATCTTTTTTTAGCCAGTCTCCTATCAATAGACATTTAGGTTGTTTCCAGTCATTTGCTATCACAAAATGTTGCTGCAAGGAATAATCCTGAACATGAGTGATTTCTGTATGAGGAAAATGAAACTGAAAGGGATTAAGTAAGTTGCCTGAAGTAAATTTTTGGCAGAGCCCATGTCATCATAGTCATCGGTTAGTAAGATGAGACTGCAGTGACCTGCACAATGGAATCTGAACCTTGCTGAGAGTTCCCTCACAGAATTTACTGCACATTTCCACCTTTCTTAAATTTCCGCCCTCATACTTTCATTCCCAAGGTAGTGGTTATAAGGATGGACTCAAGAGCCACAGTGCAAAAGTATGTTTCCTGCTCCATTATTAACTGGCTGTGTGACCTTGGACAAGTCACTTAGCCTCATAGTTTTCTCACCTATAAAATGGCTTCCTACCTCGTGGGGTTGCTGAGACCATTAAGAGCTTCGAAAAGTGTCTGGCATATATTAATAGCCATATGAGCACTAGCTCTTACTGGTAGTGTTATTATCATTCCTTTGGTTTGAGGCTGTGCTTATGTACTAGCATTCATGTATAACAGGAAAGAGCTAACCATGTGTCTTACTAATAGTTTATCTTTTAAACAGATTGAGATTATCTGATTGTTTCTTAAGAACAGATGTGGATGAAGAAATTTGGGTAAAAAATTAGAGAACTGGGACCTAAAATGGGTCTCAAATAGAAGGGAGTTTCTAAAGATAACTTTGCCCAGTTCACAATTTCATTGTGGTTTTCCTGTTCACATGTACTTAAAACAGTGAGATCCACAAATCTATCTGTCTGCTGGACGTCCTCCCCAGATATCTTACAATTTCCAAAGTAGACTCACTGTTCACAAGCCCTCCATAATTCACCACCCTTTACCAACACAACTAAACCCAATCTTCCTCTCACAGTCCCACATCACACTGAGATTTGTCAATTGTAAAATCTCAGAATCATCCTTAACTGCTATCTTTCACATCTTTCATGGCAAATTTGTTATCAAGTCCTGTAAATTATTTCTTCTTAATAGTTTTCAACTTCATTTCCACCCCTTTCTCTTTATTTCATCTGAGACTATCTTAAATCAGACTTTTGTTATTTCTATGGGCCATTGTAGTAGTTAGTCTTCACTCTCTCGCTTTCCCTTCTTTTCTTTTTCTCTTCCCTGCTCTGTCTCTTTCTTCCCTCTGAAAATACCTATTGTAAGGTCCTTACTTACCTGGCCTTGTGCTGGCACAAGGGATGCAAAAAATGAATAAGATGTAAGGATCTAACTCTAACTCTAACCTTAACTTAATCCTAATCCTCAATTCATGAAATTTATAATCTCGAAAGAGAGTCAGATATGAAACATGCAGTTATATAAATAATTGGTTCAGGATAACAGGGATCTTGTTTTCTGCTCTATGCTTCTCCTGAAAGAGAGTATAGACCCAGCTTTGGGTCCTGGAGTTCAGGGCTTTCTAGTCTCAGGGAAGCATTATAACTTTTGCTTTACAAAGTCTCTTGGATGGTATGAACTGGAGTTTTGGATGGGAAGAGGAAAGGACCCTAAGGAGAAGGTAGAATGCATGAAACTGACATGGATAGGGAATTAAGAGAAACAAATTTGCGGTAGAATCTGTAAGAGTTGGGATCTGATTGCACTTTTGCACAATAGTCCAAAGAGGATGAGAACTCTGACCGAGGAGGCATAGATAGATGCCTATGGTGGCCTGGCCTGAGCCTTTGGGCAAGAGCAGTGGCGAAATCCCTTGTGACAGACTTGATCAAAAGCGACCACCTTTGTGGGAGCATCTGTGCAGCCCACCAAGAGCAATAGAGCCCAACAGATGCTAAAGGACAGCCGGGGATGTACAGTGACTGGCACAGTCACTAAGAGACCAAAGACCAAGCGTGCCTCCATTTTCATGCCAATACGTAAAGTCCTAGGCTCTAGAATGACCCATTTGGGGGTTAGAGGTGGTAATTGTAATTTCCTTTGTCTAAGGCAATAACATGCAGATTTTAGATCATGAGCTTTGTTCCATGAGCCATTTCCAGAGGACAGACAGGCTAATTAATTTCTATTCTTTTCTTTTTTAAAGAAAATAAGCCAATAAGGAAATATATATTTTTAAAGTCACAAATCAGTTGTGTTATCATGAGCACTCCATGAGTCCCCTTGGGTCTCAGTTTTCTTATCTATAAAATGTGGGGGATGAGTTCCAGTGCCACAATCCTATTTTATGCTGTCTCATCCAAAGAACAGACTTGATAGTTCAATAACTTGAGGGTTTCTTTTTTTGTTTTAATCATGTTAACCACACTCTCAGTTGAAAAAATAAAAGTCAGTGAGGTTTATCTATGTCAGCAAGAAGCAAAATTTTTATAATTCCTGCTCATTTTCTTAAGTTCTTCCTGTAGATGAAACGTAGAGTTAGCAGTAAAGCTGAGGTACAAAGTTGCTGTATCAGAAGCACTTGAGCTGTCTTTGAGGCAGATGATATGAAACTGATACCCAGGAGACCTTCTCACCTGTAGCTGGTGGCACTGGAGTAGGGGAGGAAGAAAACCCCTAAACCTAAGAGACTCTTCATGTTAAATGAACAAGAAAACTCACCTTCCTCCCCCTTGTACCACAGATAGAGTGTTAGTCTCCATTATGCCCCTTCAGATAGGGAGCGAACAAGGCTTCATGGGCAAATAGCCAACTTCTCCTGTGGACCTTAGGAAAGGAAGTTGTTAGAAAATGCAGCTTTATTAAACTCAGCATTCAATTACCCAAGTGGATAAATTGGAGAAGGGTACCTAGAAGGAGTCAATGTGATTTTTCACCTGGGCAAGTAGATTGCTAAGTGAGACAATCAAGTATAGTGGTTAGAGGTGTGGACTCTGAGATAGACTGCCAGGTTCCTATCATGGCTTTGCCACTTACTGGCTCTGTGACTCTGGACATATTATTCTCTGTTCCTCATATTTAAAATGGGGATAATAATGGTATGTAGCTCACAGGAGGATTATGAGGATTTTGTTATGAAGATCAAATGAGTGAGTAGTTGTAAAGCATAAAAAATAGTTTCTGACATATGGTAAGAACTTTATGTGTTAACTGTTGTTATTATTATTGCTGTTATTTATATGCCAAGCCACACATAGTGACACAGACATTTTTGGTGCTTAAATCAAAGTTTGAAGTTTGAAGCTTCAGAAGTCAGCTTCAAAGCAATTCCATATCACAGAGTAAGACATTTAGCCACCTATTATGTGGTATACAAAGGAGTTAGATAACTGATTTCTTCAGAGAACCAGGAAAGAAGTCAAGAAAGAAGAGCCGGGTAAGAAGGAAAAATGTTATGGATACTCAGAAGAAATGGCTTCTAACTAACATTCTAGGTAATCAAATTTCCAGAGTCAATCTTTTTCAAAAGGATATATCTGAATTGCTTGAGAAATAATGTTCTGGGATTTCTCTAACTTTCCTGAATGGAATTTTTTTTTGTTTTGTTTTGTTTTTTTGTGACAACCAGTCTCTGAGAAGGTGATTTTAGCTTCCTTTAAGATGCAGAAACAGCAAACAAGTGTGTCAAAACTTTTCCAACCTGTTTGAAAAAAAAATCATGTCACAGATCATTCATTGAAAGTAATTTGACATTTAAGATTTCCAGATTATTTTACTAACCCAATTCCACTAATCCTCAGAGTGTAAGAGCATAGCTTGAATTTGGTTCACTTAATGACTATATGAATAGTTTTTCATTTGTTGATTTTCTCTGTGACTTGAAAATCTACAGCAAGATATTAGTAGGGTTGTGCTAGTTGGTGGCATTGGAGAGAGTCTTCTTTTTTGAACTTCTATATTTTCCAAATTGAGCTTGCATTTTTTAATAATTGAAAACCTTTTAATAATTAATATTTGCTATTTGGCTTATTTTCTTAGAAAGAGAGAGAGAGAAAAAAAAAAAGAAATGAACTAGCCTATCTTTCTTCTAGAAATGACCCAGGAAATAAGAACATTAAATCAGCATTTTTTTATTGCCTTAAAAAGAGGAAAGTTTGGAATTACCCAGTTCTTGACTCTTTATGGTCCATAAGTCCTGAGTGATTATCAATGTTAAGTCTAATGATGGTGATGTGACAGAAAGACCTTATCTCTATTTTTTAAAATAACGACTCATCACCATGATCTCAAAGCTGGTCCAAGATAACTAGACCAGAAATTTCCTTAAATGAAAAGATCAGGCCCAAAGTGTTCTCAAACTCTTCTCAATTGTTTGCTTCAGTGGTTCTGAGGCGATAAAGATCTGGGCTTAAATTTTGGTAAGAGATAAATGGAAATTTGGAGATCTTGCCCTACTTTCTTTTTCTCTCTCTCTCTGTGTGTTTAATTTAAATTTCATTTTGAATAACATTTGATCCTGAAGTCACATGATAGCATACATTATTTAAGATTTTCAGTTCCCCTTACTACAGAACCATAGTCATAGCTTCAGTAACTGGCTTTAATGAGAACAAGATGATGTAAGAAGGCAAAGCCCAGGTTGGATTTTTGCAAGGTATCGGTATGTTTCGCAGAGGAATCCCTGCCACAGTCCCAAAGTGAAATTCTGGATATTTTGGCTGAGAATTACTAGCCTTTGCACATCCTCATTTCATCATCAATGACAGCTGTAAACTCCCTGCAAATCCAGTACCTACTTCATTTCACAGAGCATCACACAGTGCCAGGAAGATAAAAGATGTCTAAGTCTTATTCCCAACTTCTAAGAGCTTATAGTCTTATTAGAGAGACACTCACATGGAGACAACTGAGGAATTCTTGCAAAGCAGATCAAATAAACCCCTTTTAAAAGATTGGATATAAAACAAATGTACAGACAAAACAAACAAACTCAGAGATACAGACAACATAAGGGTGGGGAGAGGATGAGGGGAGTAAAAGGTGTCAAATATAAGGTGATAGAAGTAGACTAGACTTTGGATGGTGAGCACACAATGCAATATACAGATGATATATTATAGAGTTGTACATTTGATGTTATATAATGCTATTAACCAATGTCACCCCAATAAATTTAATAAAAAAAGAAATTGTGTCAAGGTGCTTCTTTACCTGGACTATGCCTTTCTCAACCAAGCCCAGGCCCTTAGCAGTTGTGGAAACCTCACTTTCACTATCTAACACATTCACTGTTTTGTTTCTGACAGTCTAGGCAGAGGGAACAAGAATATGAGCAGGGTATCAAGCCCAACCCAGCCAGAGAACTGGGGAGAAAAAATGAGATTGTTAGAAAGGAGGAGATGGGCTAGATTTACTAAGAGCTAAGAGTTAGGACTTGATCCTCAGGGAAAGAATGGTGGCAGGACAGGAAGGAGAAGCAGGGTTTTGTTTTTACCTCTTGTTCTCAGAATGTTTTTTGCTATAGAAACTGCTGCCTTCAGTAGCCTGTAAATTTTATGATCAAGTAATATTCTGAGACTCACTCATCTTCTAGATCTGAAAACACATAACAATTTGTTGTTGATTCTGGGCAACATATTTTTCTGCTGGTTCTGGTGAGTCTTCTAAAGGTGCTAACTGTAGCCCTTTATCTCTTTTCACTAATACCTATGATCCTTTTAGTAAAATGGGGCTTTGAGAACCCTGCCTTTTCAGCAGCACATTAGCAAATCCCAGACCTCTTGCTTACGATTTGGTTGATTTATCTTTAAAACTGAATGAAATTATTGTCTGTACATTCTTCTCAGAAGCTCTTCGTTTTTCTCTCTCATTATTTATTCATTCAAACATTTTATTGAACACAGAATTGCGACAAGCACTGTGCTGAGTTGTATGAGACTTGATTCCTTCTTCAAGGGCCCACATCTGGTAGCAAAGACAAACAGTCAGCCCATATGGTGCCTTTGTGTGAGTTAGAAACAGTCATCCCTTCCCCCTAATGGGGGCAGCTCTGCACCAGGGCTCTGACATGGCAAATGGACAACAGGATGGATTTCTGCCCCCTCTTGCCTTCTTGGTCAGGAACCCCTGTGTAGGGCATAACCTGAGCAACACTATGCTATGGCCCTGGACATGTAAATAGGTTAATATAGTTCAGTATGATGAGCATGAAGGAGAGAGGGTCTGACAGGCTGGTAGGATGGGGAGCCAGGGAAGGGTTCACGGAAGATGTGACATGTGAGCTGAGACATGAAGGAGCTCATCCAGTGATAAGGGGGTGAAGGGCAGAGGGAAGATGTACAAAGCCACACAGGTTTGAAGAGCATGGCATGTTTGGGACTCTTCAAGTCATTGATGATGGCAGAGTGCCAAGTGAGGGGGATGAAGGTGGGAGAGACTTGGCAAAAATTAAAGCTATAAGACACTATAGCAATGGTTTAGGACCTAGAATCTAGGTCCTTGCTACTGAACATAGTCTTCTACAGGGCAGCTTTGTCATTACTAGGCAACTTGTTAGAAGTGCAGAATCTCGGGCCCCACCTAAGACCTACGGACTCTGAACCTGCATTTTAATTAGTTCTCTATTGGTTCCTGGGCACATTAAAGTCTGAGTAGCATGGTGACAGCTGATGAGAATAAAAGGTTTGCTTTGAAAGCATATTCTCTAGAAAATACCAAACATGGTATTTTTCTTACACTTTCACAAATCTACCATTAATAAATTGACCTTCAGGGTGCCTCAGTGATATTACCTATAATTCACAGTTATGGAAAACAGAGGCATGAAGAAGTTAACTTGCTTATCACCAGCGAATTAAAACAGAAGAAAGAGAATGCAGACTCCTCTGCTTGCCCTTTTCTTTTCTCTCCGTCCTTTGTCTTACTATTCATGCTTGCTTACTTTGAGCCTACACCTGAGAGGTCTAGCAATCACTAAGGTTGGAAAGGTGAAATGACTGAGAAGCCATCATCTTGGAGGGAGAATCTAAGCATCATCCTAGAGCAAATGGAAACAACTTTAAAAAAGACCTAGGAAGAAAGAGAGGTAAATGTCATCTGTATACAGCCCTGCTTCACCCTCATCTCTTTTGCTTCTTTTCTTTTGCCCTTTCATTCATTCAACCATTTAGTTATTTAATGTATATACTGAATATCTATTGTCTGGCAGGCACTGATATTTTTCTAGTCACTGCAGGGCTTTCTACACGCTTTCAGATCTCCCTAGAGATCCCCAGAGAGCCTTTCCCCAAAGCCTCTAAAAGCCACCATCTTTCTTCTTCTAGATCTCCCTCTCCAGCCAGAACAGAAGGAGCAGTTAAAGATAGAAGACTCTGGAGTTTCTGTTCTCTGCTCAACATTCTGTATGTGAACTTTCCTGATTCTTTTTCTCCAGGGGGAATTCTAAAGGCAGAAAAATCCAGGTTCAAGTAGGGCTTAAGCACCTGTGGAAGATCATTATTGAACCTGACTGATTGAGGGACTGGCTCTGGTGAGCCACTGAGGTCAGAGCTGGGGTGTTTTTCTATGAATCATTGACTAATTTCCTCTAAAAGAAAATTGAGTTGAAGAGTAAGCTTAAGGTGTACCAAGAGATTTTGGAGGAGAGGAAGCAAAAGAGGAATAACACTTTTTTGCCTCAAGCTGTTTCTGGGAACTTATTATAGAAACCCTCTGCAATTATAATGGTATCATCACTCTGTGATAAAAAAAAAAAAATCATGCTACAGAGATGACAAAGGGAAGGTACAGAGTGGGCATAGTGGCGTCTGGTTTAGTTTTTAGATCAAATTCTACAATAAGACTACAAAAAGACCAATTCAGATGCTTACCACAAGTAGTTGCTGCTTACGTGTTCTCTCTACCTCCTTCCCATTGACACATGGTTCCTCTATAAATGTGGGTGCAAGATCAAGAAATGGGGAAGCAGGGGAAGAAACATGCAAATATCGAGGTTATTATACCCTAGTGCTGTCAGAGGTAACTTTAATCTTTGAGTTGATAAAAAATAATGATCTTACTCAGAGTTGTACAGCGATCATCAGAAAAAGCATGTAATCCGGATCTCTTAATCTCCCTTATTTCCTTCAGAAAGTCTTTAGTAATTAAAGACTACTTTTAGCAAGCCTGTAGGTTGATTGATTTAAGAGAGAGAGAGAGAGAGAGAGAGAGAGAGAGAGAGAGAGAAATAAAAAGAGAAAGAGGAAAGAAGTAATTTGCAATTAATTGATAGGTAAAGACAATATTGAGGGTCAAATGCTTAGATTTATCTTAGAAGCAACCTATAGTAAGGCTGTTGTAACAAAAGCAGTAAAAGCAGTATCAGGGATTCTCAAAGTGTAATCTGCGCATGTGTGCCAATCCACAAAATGATACTGGTCTGCAAGGGCCTATGGGGCCAATCCTTCATTCCTTCATAAGAAGACTGTGGATGACCATACTGTGAACCACAGACATGCCTTTGTATTTAAACATGATTTTGCATGAGTGGTGAATTTTTTTTAAGTGTAAACTGTTGGGCCAGATATAAAACAATTTGTGTTTCACACAACAGATTTATATTAACCTTCTAGGCAACTGTTTGATTCCTCAGGACAGATAGATATGGATTTGGATCCTTTACTCCTATCACCCGAGAAAGTGGAATTGATTTTGCCATGATCTGCCTGAAACTGACTTTCACCACTTCTTTTTCCTTTGTGGCAGTTTTCTAGGTGGAGAGGAAGTGTCTGAACCTGAGCATCCTGCAGCTCTGGTTTCAGTTACAGCTGGAAGTCAGTGTCCATTTGATAGGCAATTACTTCTGTTTGCTTGGAGACAGCAAACATTTCTCCCAATAGATTTTTCTGCTTAATTACATTTTACTTAGACAAATCCTAAAATACATTTTTCTTTGAGATAGGTGTAAAGAACTTGGGAATTAGGTAAACATGTATTAGGACCTAAGACTTTACCTACTTACTGTCCGTATTACTTTGGACATAGGACTCTCATGTTCCATGTCTCATCAGAAAAATAGGGATAATCCTACCTATCTCACAAGTTGTTGTAAGGGGGTAAATGAAATAATTTGTGCAGAATAGCCTACACAGTGTTTAGCACAGCAGACTTCCATACATGTTAATTTCTTCTTTGCTTTCACTTGAGTGACAGGATGGTAGGTAAGGAAGGAAAAGACAGGTATCAAAGAATATAGCCTTGGATTGGCAATTTATAGTTCATTCAAGTCAGCTGGTTCAGGACATTCGTACCCTAGAATGTGAAGTAACTTGCATTTTTAATATTATTCAAGTTAGTGGAGAGTGAGCTGCTCTGGCTTGATCCCCTGGAAACTATGCCCAGTGACTTGGTATCATGGGAGGGTCCCCAGTTGCTTTGTGAGGGTCATTCAAGCCACCCACAAGGACAAATGTGTGAAAGCCTTCAAAGGGTCACACTTCTGATTAATACCCAAATAACTCTGAGCCTCATGTCCTCAAGTGACTGTAAGAAAGCCAGCCTCTGACTTCTCCTCCCTAAGGATTCTGGGAATTCCTAAGGGATGCTTACTTCAGGCAACCACCTGGGGCCCCAATGGCAGCCCATCTTATAATTCTTCACAACAGAGAACAGACTGTAATATTTAACCTAATTTTACTGAAGGAGATGTGAGAAAAAAACACAAAAAAATAACAATGCAGAAAAAACATCAAACTGGGCCCTTTAAAACTTCTCCTACCCTCACTTCATAGGTAGGGTATTTACCCTCAGTCCCTATCTCGCTGCCATGTGAGATCAATTTCTCTACAGACAACAAGAGTCCATTGACCGTGCCTCTTTTTCCCAGACCCCAAAGAAACCCAGTCTCAGGGCTGCAATTCTACTCACAGTAAAGACAACCATTTCACATAATCAATGCCTTTCATTTACAGTGCCTGGTGTGGATGCAGCAGGTGCTCAGTAAATATTAGTTCAGTGAATGAATGAATGAATGGTCTCAACCTTCCCATTCCAGACTAAGATCTTGGTTTTACATTTATGTGAAACTATTTAAAAACTATTAAGATTTTTCCCCTTGGAACAATGTATCTCAAATGTGAATTAAAATTTTTCCTTTTAGAGATATGGTATACACACACATATGCACAATGGACTGCTACTCAGCCATAAAAAAGATGAAATATTGCTATTTGTGGCAATATTGGATAAACTTTGAGGATATAATGCTAAGTGAAATAAATCAGATGGAAATGACAAAAACCATATGATTTCACTCATGCGTGAAATATAAAACAAAACAAAGAAAAAACAAAACAAAAACAAACTCATAAATACAGACAATAGAATGGTGGTTACCAGAGGGAAAGGGGGTGGGGGGAGGGCAAAATGGGTAAAAGGGGTCAAATGTATGGTGACTGACAGAAACTAGGCTTTTGATGGTGAGGATAGTATAACGTATACAGATATTGAATTACAATGTTGTATAGCTGAAACTTATAGAATGTTATTAATTGATGTTATTTCAATAATACACAATACATACATATGTACACACAAAAATTTTTTGAATAAAAATTTCTTTCTATAAAAAAAATCTTATGGCTTAGAAATAGCAGCTTCTCCTACCTCTGCACCCCAACTTCCTATTTCTAGCAATTAAGATTTCATAAAGGTCTACGGCCTTGCCACCCTGAACGTGCCCGATCTCATCTGATCTTGGAAGCTAAGCAGGGTTGGGCCTGGTTAGTACTTGGATGGGAGACCACCTAGGAAGACCAGGTGCTGTAGGCATTTAAAAAAAAAAGATTTCATAAAATATCTTCCCCCAGCCTAAGCTGGTATACCTCAATACATAGGACATTTACTATTAAGAGCACACTTCTTTCAAATCCCAGGATTTTCACTTCTGCACGAAGGCTGGCTGAATAGATTCTGTTATTTCACAATATATATGTTTTTTAAGACAAATTACTATACTAGCAGCTAATCATTCATTAAGCTCTGGCTAAATGACTATTTACTGACTGTGATAGGGACTTTATTATATTATCTGTAATCTCTTCAATAATGCTGTCAGGTACGGTTAATTATTTTATAGATGAGGAAACTACAGCTCAAGGAGGCTGACCTGCCTATGGTTATGTAGCTGGTCAGTGGCTTCAACCCAGGCCTGCAATGAAAGGGTCATATTAGACTCAACCAGTAAACTTTATGAAATTGCTCCCTATTTCTTGCTTCTCCATAATATTCTGCCATGCACCCTGACTGGTTGTGAATATCTGCAGAAGTTAGCCATTATTACTAATGCAGAGTGTTAAATTATCCTTTGGTGTTTTGGGCTAAAAAGTCTGAGAACCACCACAACATGCTACTTCTCTCTTCTGCCTTCCTCTATCTGAGGCTCCAAAAAAAAAATAAAAAAGTTTCTGAGAAATTCTAGCTCTTCACTCTTACCAGTATTGCCCAAGGTGACTCTTACTTAATTATGTAAATGACTGCCAGAAAACATAAAACCCTACAGCATAAATTCAAGGTCCTGACATTTGGCTGAGAGGTTCTGTTTGACTTCCCTCTAGTCCTTAAAAGATCACTTTTCCCTCCCTTGGTTTGATACCACCATCTCTTGCCCCATCACTGACCAAACCAGCAGGTTCTGGCCACTCCCCTTAATGACTAAAGGAGTTGACATCATCACCAAGGTAAAGGCCCTGCCATGGGCTGTTCTACCCACACAAACCCCAGCTGCTTTTCCCACCTTAGTCATCTTGTGACATCTCTTCTTTTCACATAGAATATCACCTATGTAAAAGGTTAGAAGGCTTCTGTGATCTTCAAGTCACTTGACGACAGGAGATGGTGTTTTACTGTCTCTCTATCCCTAGTCCCTAGCATAGTGCTCTGCACTAAATCAGTGGTAAAATAAGTGAAAAAGGATAAGCGTGGTTTTTGCTATGACTGTACCTTCCAAAGATACCCCTGGACCCTATCTTGCTAAAAATGGCCTTTTCTCCTAAGTCTCGGTATATTGCTCAGGTTGAGCTAATAAACAAATAGCTCCTAAAGAGCTTCTTATTGCCTAAAAAGGCTCTGAAGCTTAAGTAAAATTATCTCTAAAGGTGAGAGGTCAGGCAGAAGGATGGAGAAACGGGGGAGATGTGTGCATAGGGAGAAGTGTAGGGATTTTTCAGCATCCCTCTTAACAGGCTCAGACAAACCATTTAGTGATTCTGTCTGGAAGAAACTTTTTGAGGCTATATGACCCCTGGTTACTGCCTTAAAATCAAGCCCAGAATTTCACATCAGCCCTGACATTATCTACCACGTGAAAGGCAAGACTTTACAAGTTTCTTGTTCTGTGTCATTAGCCTCACTCTGTTCTTAGATACAGAGTGTTAAAAACAGAATGTCTGAGTTTAAAAACAGAGTTTAGGGAAAAAATAATAATATTGAGAAAGGAATATGGCAAATTGACAGTTCTCAAGGAAACATATCAATAAGGTTTGGAAACCTGGCTCACTTGATGATTTTAAGAACTTGTTACATTTGGTGGAGAATAGTTCATTCTTGGATAAGATCTTGAAAGTCAAGTTGAAGATGAAAGATTCCTGTCTCTGATATCCTGTGCAATATGAATGAAGCTACCCTTTAGAACAAGGCACTTCATAGAAGGGTAGAGCTAGAAGAGAATTCAAGATCCATTTCATTCTACTCCCTCTGCCTTCCCTGAAAGAAGTAAAGCAACAAGTTTGAAAAATCATAGGATCTTTGGATAAGAAGGAGACCTTCCTTACAAGTCCACCTCCTAAGGGAATAATACCTTCTAGAGCATCCTGAAAAATAGCAGTTCCAGGCTGTTCCTGTTTCCAAGAACAGGGGGATTAACTTTTGATGAATAGCTCTAGTTGTTAGTGAATTCTCTCCTGTTCTTAGGGAAAAGTCTGCTTCACTGTAACATGTACTCATTGAATTTGGCTTTCATGTCCTCTTAATAATTTTTCTCTAGGAGAAATACACCCAGGTCCTTCAGGTATTCCTAGTCTATGGTGGTTTCCAGCCTCATCATCCTCTTAGGTGCCTCCCTCCAAATCTATTCCCATTTATCAAGGTCCCAGTTAGCAAGTGAAGCCCAGAATAGAACTCTACATGCGGGCTGGTCTAGACATCGTAGATACAGCAAGACTGTTTCCAGTTCTGAACAATATCCCACTATCAGTGGTGCTGAAGTTCTCCTTAGTGTTTTAACAATTG
>NW_011889082.1:247441-293839 GCF_000151845.1 Pteropus vampyrus
GGCGGATAGAACTGAATAGAAAATAACCACTGCCCCAAGCACCCTGAGTGCCCCACCACCCTAGCCATCTCCTGAGACTTGCCCCTCTTCCATGACACCCTGATATTCCCACATTCTAACAACCCGGGAGTCACTCCAGGCTCAGCAAAGAGCTTCCAGGATGCTTCCCCAGCATTTGGACTAGTGTCCAGTCTGATCGACCAGTGCTACTGCTGGGCAGGTTGGTGACATTTTGGAATATCAGCCCTGCTCCCATACTTGTCTACTCCCTTCCAGGCCCAGGGCACTTCTCATTCCCTCCCTGCTCTCTTGTGCTTCTCCCTCCCAGGCAGAGCTCTCACCCACTCTGAATTCCTTTGAATCTTGTCATCCATTCTCACTGGTCAAATACTTAACTGTATGTGGCCTTGTTTTTTGTACAACTTTTCTTGTTTGTTGTATTTCTCCAGCTCCCTATAAATTCCTCAAGGAGGAGCATATCTAATACAGACAACACTGTCACCTGCTGCAGAGTGATATTGGAGAAAAGTGATATTTTAAAATTCTAAAAAAATTTTAAACCTATTCGGTTATGATCCAGAAAGTTATGGATGACTTGGAGAGTTCAGTAGAGTAAAAGAAACAAAACAGAGAGTATGTGACAGAAATAATATTGATTATGCTTTCAAAGATTTTCCAATTGGAAGAAAAGATTGAGCTTGAAAAGACGATGGGTTAAATAAAAGTTGAGTTTTTTAACATGAGGAAACTATACATGTTTGTAGTCAAGAGAAGAGTAATGCTGCTGATGTCTCTCTTAACATCTCACAAACTGCTAAATGGGGGGTTTGAAGTCCCAGACAAACTCTGATAGATCCTGGGGACCTTTCCCTATGACAGCCCTGAAAGGGAGGAGACACCGTTGGGGTAGCCCAACAGCATCACAAGTCTCTGTGATGAACATTCAGAAAAGCAGAGCTTCTGTCAGCCTGGGCTTGAACTTTTTGTTTTGACTTTCGGGCACTATAGCTAGGGACTATCAGGCTGGCATTTCCTCCTACAGCTTTCAAATGTCACATTCCAACACCCAGCACTCACTGTTCTTTCCTTCTCTTCATTTTAGAACACTCAGAAAAGTTTTTGTGTTTTAAAAAGACCCCTTGAATTTTCTGCCTTCAGGAGGGTGGTTCTTGAGGACACTCCCCAGAGCACTACTTGGAAAAGACACGAGCAGCTCTTCCTATCACATGTGTGTCATATGCTCTGTTGCAGTCTAGTCATGCAGAGACGGAGGCGACCTTTGATTCAGCAGGCAGGAAGCTGGCAACTTCAGTGCTTTTTCGAACTTTCACTTTAGAAACCTTTGTTTCTCTTTAGATTCGCTTGAAAACACAAGTGAAGCTCTGCACCCGACGTAAGTGGAAAAACATGAGTTGTGCATATAATAATTTGCCAAAATACCATTATATTTGGTAGTTGTGTGACTTTTGATTTTCAACTGACAGACAATAAAATTCTAAAATTTTAAAATATTAAAAAAACTTTTTAAAACTTAAATCACTTAATTTAAAACATTGTTTAAATATTACTTTTCAGATTAAAAATCTTAAATGTGTTTTTTAAAATTTTTCAAGTACAGGAAGAATATAAAGAAAATAAAAATTGCTGAAAATCTCATCACAACAATAGAGACAGTGATTGTTACTGCCGCTCTAATTTTACAATGAGAAAGCAAAGGAGAGGAAGGAAGGAAAAAAAAGAAGGAACATGAGCTTTTAGATTTTCTTTCCAAATGTGTAAAAAAAAAAAAAGCATTCTGTGGAAGTAATCTCCAAAAGTTTTTAAAGAAATGACTGATATTCATATTCCTGGTAACACTCGTATTGCCAGGAGTACCATTGCTGTTTCAAAACATCAGAGTGTTTCATTGATCAATAAGCTTTACAGAGCTCTGGTTTCCATATCACAGAAGACAAATATTTAAAACAACATATATATATACACATACATATGTGTGTGTGTATACATACATACACATATTTTAATATAGAATGGTTCATGAATTTATGGTCATCCCTGTGCAAGGGTCATGTTAATCGTTCCAATTTTAGTAGATACGCTGCTGAAGCAAGCACTTAAAATAAGTGTTCTACAAAAGTGCTATACATTACAAAAAACTTTAGGAAATAGAGAAGGAAATTATACACAACCCCAGCACTTTAACAAAACCCTATTAATATGTTAGTATACTTCTTTCTAGCCTTTTGACCCATTCTCACTTTTTTCTTCTTATTTCATTCATTCATTCATTCATTTACTTGGCATTAACATTGTAACTGAAAGCAAACAATTACCATAAGACCACCCACATCATTGCCCCACTCTGATTCCCACCCCTCTCTCTCTCTCTCTCTCTCTCACACACACACACGCACACACACACTCACACACACACACACCTTTGCTTATTATTCTCAGGCGTCTAGGGCTTTTATAGCATGTTGGAGACAGAGAAATGGCTTTGATATCAATTAGCTTAGGTTTGAATCCTGGCTCTACTGTGTGAACTTGGGAAAATTACTAAGCAACTTTGTCTTAATTTTCTCACCTGTACAATGAGGATAACACCCTCCCTTCGCACCAGTTTCTCTGAGCATGTCCGTATATTGAGTGGCAGAGTGATGAGCTCAGAGTAAGTGCTCAATATATTGAAATTATTATTTTCACTTAAAATTATATGACAGCAATTATTTTATATTTCTATATAACCTTTATAACTGTCATTTTTTTATGGCTAGATAGTTTCTAATGCAAACACGAATCACTAAGACTGACTTCCATTTTGTTTGACAGATTATTTCTAGTTTAGGGTCATCTAGATAATACTGTAATTAATGTATGTTTTCATATTAGTACACATTTCACTTTAGTCTATGAATTTCCTTTAGAAAAATCCTTGGAATGGTATTTTTGGGTAAAAATATGAACTTTGACATGGTTCTTGCTACATATATAAGCATTTTTTTAAACTTAAAATTAACATAAGCAAATATAGATTTTGTACCTTGCTTTTTTCATTCAATGTTATGGCAAAGCTTTTTAAAAATCACATATTTTTATTTGCAATACCCCGCCCCCAACCCCATGTCTTTAGCTTTTTCTGTATTTTTGGATTATCTCCTTAGAGTTGATTTACATAAGTATACTTGGACAGATGATATGGCAAGTCATATAGCCTCTTACCTATAGACAAATCACACTTCAAAAAATTGTATGTTCTGATTTATATGACCACTAACAATTTATGAATCTATCAATTTAACAACATATTCTGGAGCATTATGTGTTATAATTTAAAAAGCTTTTGCCAATGTAATGATTGAAAAGAGCTACTTAAGTTTTGTTTTTATTTAAATTACCTATAAGTTGAGCATTTTATTTTTTTTTGAATTTTAAAGCAAAGAGAACTGAGACATTGGGAAGCTGCTTGATTTGACCAACAGCCTGATTGTATTCCTCCTCTGGCATTTGTTGCTTTCTCAATACTTTCGCAACTGTTCTGTTTTAACATGGAATTCTATTTTTATAGAACAAACAAAACTGAGAAGAAAACCTACTACTCTCTTTGAGTTTACTTCTCCTAAGAGGATTCTGCTGTTGAGAATACACAGTTATTGACAAGATGTTATAGGAGGCAGCTGATGAACAGTACAAGCACCCTTATGGAAAACAGTTTGTTTGCATCAACAAGATCTTATCTTAAAAGTTCAGAAAATTTATTCTGTATACTCAGAATTAGACTAAAAACTGATTGTGCTAATCAAACTCCTAAAACACTTTACTGAAATAAAAAAACTGCCATTAATATGCAGATCAAAATTGCTTCAGAACATTCTATTCCCATAGGAAAGTCAATATAAGACGACAAATTATAATTAGGCTATCAGTAACCATAGAATCAGGGCGAGGCAGAGAGGGGAGATGGTGGCTGGAATAATTTTAATTGCTGATGTCATCAAGCTTTGTGAATCTGATGCATTCTTCGCCACTCGAGGGGTAGACCTGGTGGGTGGTAGGAATGCATGGGCTGGAGGGACAGGGAGCTGTCTCCATTGGACATGCTTGGGATTCACTAACACATTTTTCCACATAGACCTCTTTCCCTAGACTCCACACACATTGCCTTCAATTCAATTCCACAATATTAAGCATCTTCTACGTGCCAATCCTTGTATTGAGTTCTGGGATTACATAAATAAAAATTCAGTTCCTGCTCTGAGGAAACTCACAGGCTTTTAAAGAAAACTAAACACATACATAATTTTAAAATACCATATGATGAGAGGTTGACTGTGTTACAAATGTAAGATCTCTGGTTTTTTGTTACATGGCTGCCTTGCAAAATCTTGACTAGCTCTGCTATGTAATATGAGCAATTTATCTAATTTCACTGGGCCTTAATTTGCTTACATGTAAAATGGAGACAATAATAGTCCCTATTTCATTGAAAGGCAATGTTTAAATGAGATGATATATGGAAAGCAATTAAAACGATGTCTGGCACATGGTATGAAAGTTAGCCATAATGGTAAATGTAATTAACCTCATGATGGCTCCTGGTAATATGACATGGGCAATCTAATATTTCGAGCTCAATACAAGGAGGAATGTATAGTCTAAACCCTTCCTAGCACTTTTAACACATCTATATGCCATGATAGTAGGAAGTATATCATCAGGAAAGATGGGATGATCGACTTCTGAAAATGTGACATTTTATCTCAAATTCAGAAGTATTTTTCCTCAGGTGTCTCATATGATAGTGATACATATCTTGTGCTATACATTCCAGGAAAAGTCCACAGATACATTTGGGCATTTCCAACACCTCAGCACAAAGGATATCATTTTGATGCTTATATATCTGTCCCAACATCCAGCAAACACCATGGTTACATTCATTTTTGGTTTCTCAGGCTAGTTGTGAACTCCTTGAAGATAAAGATAATGACTTAGCCATCTTGAATTCATAGCCTTTCACATAGAGCCTTGTAGATAATAAGAGCTTATCAATTGTTAACTGAATAACTAAATGGCTTTGGTAGTAGACACTGGTGTCTGCCTCTCCATGATCCATTCCTACTTTGGGGACCCATTAGACATCCTACTTTCAGTTCAAATGTTCTAAATAGAACTTCAGACTTAAGACATTACTCATGTATTTTCTTTTTGCTCTAGTGATTGGTTTAGGATAGGGCACATGACATAAGCTTGTCCAGAGTTCATCTCTAGATTTTGGGGAGAATGCTGAAATAAATACTTTGGCTTTTTTTTTTTTCTTGTGGATTTGAACATGGAAGCTTTTGTAACTACTTGCAGTCATCTTGTGGTCATAAAGGGAGACCTTATTTGAAAACTGTTAACAGAAAGGAAGCAAAGTGAAGAGATGATAGAGAGACCCTGGATTCTGAAAATGTTGTTAGACTCCTGTACTCATCTGCACCTTTGATTGTTCAATTACATAAGCAAATGCATTCTTTTTTTAAAAAAAAATTTAAGCCAGTATATGTCAGGTTTTCTTTCACTTTCAATCAAATGCTACAAGTGATAGAACTTTGCCTACAAAATATATTTTAAAATAAATTTATTTTGTCCTATGCTCATGGCCAGAGCAGTTGCCCAATTACTATTTTCTCGTTCAGTTAATTAACAAATATATATTCAGCCCTTTTATACCTGGTTGTATGCCACCAAGTTTAAGAAAGTTCCTTGTGCTATAATCTAATTTGAATTCATAGTTTTTGTATTTTCTTCTCTCAAGGAATACATCTCCATTTATCCATATAAGTTTCGATTCATGTCTGTTCTCATTTCCAAGTCTTCCTTCTTCTACTTTGCTCTGTCATGGTGGGGCTGGGATTCGTAAACCTCATTTACCAGTCTCCCTTGGCCAGCCAGTTTCCTATGAAATTCAGTAAATGGGAAACGTGTGAGGGAATTCTTCTTGTTTCTAGTTCCTGAATGTGTCACTCCTATAGCAGCAGACAGCAGAAATGTAGCTGTTTTCTGCACTTCTAATATTTGGGTCTCTTTGGTATCTACTTTTTGCTCTGCCTTCTACTATATTTATAACCAGTTGCTAATATCATATCCACTCTACTTTCCTTACTGGACCCTGGCTGATACTGTACCTGATAATAGGAGTGGTCCTAGGAAACAGACTCTCAGAAGGATTCTAGGATTGATTTGCTTTAAACTAGGAACTGAACTCTTTGCCAATGAAAAGTGGCATAATATACCTAGATTTTTGGACTTAATGCTATGGTAGATTGTTATAGTAATAGCCCCCAGGGAACCATGCCATTTCGTATATCATGCCTCATGTAAAGCACCTTTCCATATTGATTCTTGGCATGTCTCTCTGACTTGCTTTGGCCAATGAGACATTAGCAAATGTGATGCAAACAGAAATCTGAAAGGCATTTGCACACTAGGGCTTGCCCTCTTTTGTGCTGTTTTTGGACCAGATTCCATGTTGCAGAAGCATGGACTAACCTGCTGGAGACACATGGCCCAACCAACAGCCAGCACCAACTCACTCCAAGAAGTGTGAATTAGCCCATCTAAGACCAGCATCCTCCAGCCAATCTATCAGCTAACTGCAAATGCATAAGTGAGCCCAGCCAATACCATGTAAAGTAAAAAACGAGTTGCCCCAGCTGAGCCCAGTCCAAATTGTTAACCCATAAAATCATAAAAACATAAATGATAAACATAAGCCACTAAGTTTTGTTATACAGCAAGAACTAGCTGAAACACATGTATTAGCTTGAGCAGCTGAGAGTGGTACTATTGGCTTACTTGGTTGGCTGAAACCTGTGCCCAAGAAGACTCTATATTCAATGATATTCAGTTGACAGAATTCCTCTGGAATAATGTTCAAGAAGAATTCTAAAGGCTTAGAGAGATAGGAATAATGGAGCAATTTATAATGTGTAATCCGTGCATCTTTCCTTACCCTATTGGTTCCTGAAAAGGTTCAAGAAATACTCCCTTCACTAAAGCATTAAGAAATGCATTAGTGAGGGAACCCAACAAACTTAAATACCTGCAGGTGGCTGCCTTCTGTAGGCCAAGGATGATAGTGGGAAATGCTGCCACTAAGATGGGATCCTGATTTCAGTGGGGATGATGAGATCCCAGAGAGGTAATCAGGATTTTTTACTCACAGGAATTTCTGGCAGTGGTTGATCCTAAGAATTAACTATATGGCCAGACTACCAAAACATTATTTAATCTATATAATAGAAATCTGACTTGAGTTCTCACAACTGAGAATTCCCTGACCTTATCCGTTCCCAGTTCTGAAGCTCCTGGTTGAAGAGAAAGATGGGGCCTTTTGAGAAAAGACCCTGTAACAATGTCGCAGATACAGTAGATCTTCCTCCAAGCCACCCCCAAAGGGACTTGAAGTCATTTACTAAGGTGCCTGTGTATTGGGAGAAATGGAAATATCCACTTTTCAGGGGTTCCTAAAACTACTCCAAAATGACACTAATCCATAGGAACCCCAAATGCTACTGTGGTCCACTGGTCAAAACAGAAGCTTACAGGAGTCCCTCCTTAGCTGCAGTTTCACTTTCCATGGTTTTAGTTGCCACAGTCAACCATGGTTTGAAAATATTAAATGGAATATTACAGAAACAAACACTTCCTAAGTTTTAAATTGTGAGCCCCTTTGAGTATTGTGATAAAAATCTCATACGGACCTGCTCTGTCCCATCCAGAGGGTGTCCATCCTTTTGTCTACTGTATCCACGCTGTATTTGCTCCCTGCCTATTAGTTACTTAATAGCCATCTTGGTTATCAGATTGACTGCCACGTTATTGCATATTTGTGTTTAAGTAACCCTTATTTTACTTAATAAAGGCACCAAAGCATAAGAGTAATGATGCTGGAAATTATGATATGCCAAAGAGAAGCTGTGAAGTACTTCCTTTAAGTTGAAAGGTGAGTAGAGGACAATAAGATATTTTGAAAGAGAGAGATACCACATTCATATCAATTTTATTACAGTATATTTTTACAATTGTTCTATTTTATTATTATTAATCTCTTAGTGTGCATACTTTATAAATTAAAATTTATCATAGGTATGTAGGTATAGGAAAAAATAGTACAGTATATATCAGTACTATCTGTAGTTTCAGGCATCTACTGGGAGTCTTGGAATATATCCCCCACAGATAAGTGGGGACTACTGTATAGTGGTCAAGTGATAAATAGAGTTTAGGCCCAATTCTATCTCAGCATGGATCTATGACTCATGCAGCCAATAAAGATGATGCTTAAGAAGACCAGTTAGCAACATAGGTATGAGCTTCTGATACAATGACAAATTTGAAAAAAGAATAGAAAATTACCTTACAACTAGAGCTGAAATTATGTACATATATGGATGAAGAACAAATGCCAGCAGCAAAAATGCAAATACTTTGGCTCGGATAATATCATAGGTGATTGTTGTTTGGTCTTTTTCAATTCCTCAAGCTCTCTCAAATGCTATTTTTCCTCCCTTTGTAAAAGGCACTCTTTTTTCAAAAGACTTAGAATTCATCTAGCTCTTGTTTTAAAGATCACCATTTGTATACTTTTTAGCCAATCATATTAAGGTCATAAAAAGTAAGAATGTCAGTTGTAGCCATTCTCCTGAATATTATAATGAGTCTCAGAGCCAACCATGCATGAGGTATCTATCATATATAACATGCTGCAGTAATGACAAAATCCCACAATCTCTCTGCCCTCCAGGAGCTTACAGTCTAAGGGAGAAATACAACATGTACTTAAATTCACATGATTCAAAACTGAGAAAGATAATTGCTTCAGAGAGAAACAAAAAAAGCATTGTTGTGCCCAAAGTAAGAGCTCATATTCAGTTGGAGAAAACAGGAAAATACTCACTGGCAGAACTGAGTAGGATTTTGGTGAGAATTGAGGTCCCAGAAAGGAGGCATTCTGGATAGAGGGGACAGTATAAAGCATACTTGAGACATACAATGGGCCCTTTAACTTTGCTGAAGAATGAGGCATGTATAGGAGAGCTTGTACCTGGGACACAAAACCCATGTTGATATACCTTGGCTGGAAATCCCTTGGAGCATAGCTCACTGGTCTCATAAGAGTGGAATTTAGGAGAAATATCTTGCAGCCCTGATAAAGTCTGGGTACTGCCTATTTAGCATGAGTAGTGGCTGGTACATAGGGGAATTACAATGATACTTGATATTTATCAGGTATTTACTGTGTGTCGCACAGAGTAAGAGCCTGATAAAAGAAAGTGCTAAATACCTTTCTTATATAATTCATTTTTTTAGTTAAGGCATCTAATGCTTAGAGATCAACTGATGTATCCAAAGTTGCATAACTCATACACAGTCAAGCTGGAGTTGGAATCTCTGATGACAGAGCTTACACTCCACCCAGTCTCCTATAGTGCCTCTCTGAAAAGTGTAACAGTGAAAGCAATCCATGAACAGCAAAAGACCACGGGGTATATGTAACTTGTAAAGTTTCACCTGGTAGGAAATCAGGGTGCATTATGGGGTATAATAAATATGGTTTTATTGCACTAGCTCCATCCCTTCCAAATTAAACAGGCAGCCTTAACCAAATGTCTTAACCTCTTTGTGTTTCAGTTTCCTTATCTTTATCTTCAAAATAGAGACATAAATAGTGCCTTTTCAGATGGTTTTAAGAGAATTCATTCCAATAATATATATGTAAAATGCTAAATAATAGTGAGCATATAGTAAGTACTTGATAAATTTTAGATGTTATGGTAGTATGCTGTAGTACAGGACATTTCTCACACTAGGACACACTGCCTTATACTCTTCCCTGAAGAAGCCTGGATTTCAGGATACTGGATCTGGGCATCCCTCTCCCTATTTGGTATTTTAGAAAATCTTAGACCAAAGATGACAGTATTTTGACAGAAGCCATTATGCCATTGGGTTCCAGGTAGAGTTAAAACACCATCACCCAAGGATTTAGAACGTCAATCATGTATCGGGGTATGTGAGGCCCAGTGTGGGTAGACTTGTTTCCTTGGGGAGAAAGCCTTATCTGCCTGCCCTGATCTCTGCAGCATTAGAAGATGCCGCTTCTCTAGCAGGGACCCCAGATGAACACAGAGGACCCAGCAAACAGCCCTGGGATTCTACCCTTCTGAAGAGGGAGTCCAAGTGTATTTGAAAAGGCTTTCAAACATAGCGGGGCCAACCGGCCTGATGGAATATTAAACTTACTGACCTGGATGGGCCCTGGGTGAGCACTTAGCCAAAAGTAGAACATCTGGAACATTTTGAAGAATAAACAATTGAGTTTAATTCTTCAAAGGAATTCTTTGATTTGTACAGGGAATTGAGGAACTGAAGTGTTATATAGTTTGTCTGTTACTCACTTTCATATCCCTTCGGTCTCATTAACTCCAAATTCTTCTTAGTCTGAGCACCAGTTAAAGAGTTTGCTTTAAGCCCACTAACCTAAGACTGTTATACTTGCTAATACATATATTTGGATAGTTCATGGGTCAACTAATGCCCCGAGCTTCATGGCCTCAGCATGGAGACCAAATTTAAATAATTAAAATGATTAAACTGATTAAATTATTTAAATGATTTAAATGATTAAACTGTTGCTGCGTCATTATTGACACACACGTAAGGGGATCCCACAGGGTTTCTATAGTGCCAACAATCAAAGGCCCCGACTAGTGAGTATCACCATATCACATATATGGAAACTGAGCCACCAAAAGGTTAAGTTTAAAGTTATATAGAGGGCCAGAAAAAGAGCCTTAGTTTGGGGCTTTGACCCATTATGGCTATTCATCTGAAATCTTTGCAGACACAGCATATAGCATGCCAAATTATAAGAATGTACATCATTGGTTTTTGAGGTTAAAAAATAAATAAATAAACAGAATTTTTGGAAGAAAAGATGTAGTTAAAAAAAAACAATAACAAAAAAGCAACAAAACCACCATTCAACACGGTGCCATTATAACTAAAACAAATGCTTTATGATTTAGATCTCACAAAAATACTCAATGGCTTTTCTCCACAACTTGTAGTTGGCCACCCTGTGTCCTCAAATGCTTTCTGTTAATTAAACAACTCAGATGCTCTCAAGTTTCCAAGAAGCCATAAAACATGTCAATTATGGCTTGAATTTATATAAAGCCTTATCTGTGAGCTGATAGTCTCAGTAGGCTTTTCCAGTGTTCAGAGGAAACTACAGATAAAAATAACTCTACTGGCAATCTGTTTCTGTAATTAGAAATTTCTACTTATCTCTGCTTCTGGAAATTACTTTGAAAACTTAAGGGGAAATGATTCCCTTTTTCAGTCTGGCAGCAAGAAGGAGCCTCAGGACATTCATGGAGTTCAGGACCCAATGCGGTCATTTTCTAAAGTGCAACAGTGCTTGCTCAGAGCCACAGGCTGCAGAAGTGAGAGCCCAGATTGAAGGCGTGGGCTGCCTAACTTCCTCTAAGCACACCATGGCCAGGAGTGCCTAGTCTTGCTGCAGTGTCCAGATTAAAGTGCTGTGTCATACAAAGGCACTTGAAAAGTACAACAAGCTCTGCAGGCCAAGGAATTCTTTTTCAGAGTCCATAAGCTTCTTGAGGATGTCCCACCAGGTTGCCCAAGCTCCATGGATTCAAATCTGTGGAGAAAAGTCCACAAAGAAGGAAAAAATCACTTTTCAGATTAGAAAAAATACATTTTCTCAAAAATAGATTGGAGTGAGGAACTAAAAATTATTTTATTTTTTAAAAATAGAAAAGCTCATCTATCTGCAGGCAGCATGGTTCAAAACCTTTCTTTCTACCCCCTCTACCATTGCCCTATTCCGAGTCTTCAGCCTCTCTCTCCCGACCTATTGCAAGAGCCTTTTTCTCTCCATTGTTTGGGCTGCAAATAACTCACTACTACTGGAGGACAGTTCATGGGATTCCCCTATTTAGAACCTTGTATCTTTTGCCATTGTGTCAGATATTCCTGTTTGTTCCTACAGACTCATTTTCCACACTACTCTACCATGCTCATGCCCCTGGAGATGGACATTGTGGAATGTGTCACTGGGCTCTCTTCCTCCGGCTTCCATTGCATTCTTTCCCTCAGCCTAGGGGAGAAAGAAGATTGCAGTGGGTAGAAGAGTGAGGTTGGAGTATGCATTCCTCAGCAACCTCACAGACAGGTTGCAAGCTGACCTTATCCCTCTGTTAAAGGCCATAGCTCCTTGTGGGCAATTCTCTCCTCTCGCTGTTCTCACCAGGGTTC
Source organism: Pteropus vampyrus (assembly GCF_000151845.1). NCBI lineage: Eukaryota > Metazoa > Chordata > Mammalia > Chiroptera > Pteropodidae > Pteropus > Pteropus vampyrus. The sequence continues at coordinate 259,772 of NW_011889082.1, forward strand.
TGGTAACTGTGCCTTCCGCTTCCCCCTTCAGGCCTAGGGATGATTAATCAATCATTCCCTGCTCTTGTTAGTTCCAGGGTGCTCAACATCCCTCCCTGATCTACCCTAATGATGCTCATCTCTTCGTAAATAGTAAAAACTTGTTAACTTGCCTTGTCACTCCTTCCGAGTATGCCCTCTTTTTCCATCTGAGACCTGACTGAGGCATATGTGCCCAGTGACTAAAATCTAATCTCCTTTGCTCAAAATTCATGGCTCACAATACAGCCCCTAACAGTCTTTCCCCTTATCTCACACTTACAAACCAGGATCACACTCCTTTTTCTGTAGAAGTCTCATGTCCCCCTGCCTGTCTGCCTTACCTCTCCTGTGTTCTCTGGAACTGTCTGCTGTTTCTTTTTCTGCCTGTTTTAAATGTCACCTCCTTCATGAAACCTTTCTTCTTCCCTGATTATCCTAGCCTAAGGTGATTTTCCCCCATCTCTGAACTTTCCTATATTATTTGTACCTCTTATAAAGCCATAGAACAATATAAAAAATATACAGACTCCTCATACAGTTAAAAATTCATGAGCCCAGGTGAGTTGGGCTATTAATGATTCCTCTTCCTCTTCTCTCCCCATGGATTCTGAGGATAGATCACTAAGGTAGATTTCAGAATAAAGTAATAATTTGAGAGCTATGTGATTTTCCAAATATGTTCCAAGAAGCACAAAGTATTTTAGAGGCCTTTGCAGGGACCTATGGCAGGGTGTTTATATCCTCCACCTCCTTCTGCCACTGTTTTAATCTCTTTTGTAATAGAAAAATATATTTTTGTCTCTGTCTCTAGTTCCTGGTATGGAGTTCATAAAACCCTTGTAATTTTCTAAGTGATAAGAGCACTACAACATTTTGTTCTAATATTTGGTCTTTGACTCTGTTTCCTGAGAGAGCTCTTAAGTCCTTTGGAATTTCCTGGGTGATAACAGTGCCTTTTCTAATGAGGCAACTTTGGGTAGGCTCCTGAATGGGAATTGGTCGCCCACACAGCCTACCTAACACAATCTTGCAAAGAGCAGACATTTAATACGTATTTGAGAGTAAAAGAATAAATAGCACTAGACTGGTAATCATGAGGCCTTTTGTTTTTCTGTCATAATTTCATTCAAGAAAGTCACTTAATATATCTTAGCCTCAAACTCACCATCTTTGGAATGAGGGAGTCATGTTACATGATTTGTAAGCTCTAATGAACCATAGCTTGATGACTAGAATAACTTTTAAAAGAAAGGGATCAGAATCCAGTTATATTGGTTGATGGCTTGGTTGCCTGCATAAGAACAAAAAGCCATGAGTGACAAGGTTAATTGCAAAAGTGGAAAGGGCAGGTGCCATAGACAAGGACTCAGGTGGGCCGAATTCTGGCTCCAGTCCTACCACTAAGTTATAAGATGACCTTGTGCAAATCACCTCATCTCTTATATCCTTGCAGTATGTATCCATCTTTTCTAGGTTGGCTGGGCTAGGAATCTCTGAAAGGCAACGAAGACATTGGTATGTGTTTTTGAAAGGGTATATGGTATTTCCCTCCCTAAAGTTTACTAGGACCCAGTGAAGTGTCCTAGTCACTACGGGTTATAGAGAGGTAAGTGGGGAATGGTTAAAAGGGCTTAAGAAAGTTAGTCCTATACATAACAAGCATCCCTATGTTCTTAAAAGTGATACATTGGGATAGTTAAAAATGTATTAAACTACAAGGAAAATTCAGGAAACATAAAAGAAGAAAACAACACAAGTTTCCATAACATAAAGATAATGATTATGGGCATTTTAATGTTTTTGTTTCACTTTTTGGGGGGGGAAGGAGGTGTGGTGGATATATTAAAAATACTTTAAAAATAAGACATTAATGATATGATAAGTACAATTTTATATGTTACTTTGTTTTCTTTTTATTATATAGAAAGCATTTTCCCATATTATTATTCCTCAGAAACAGAACTGTAAATGGTAATATATGGTCTATTGGTTAGAGGTTCCAGTTTTCCCTTGTTTTATCAGCCATGGTAGGCTAGATTATGCTACAATAACAAACAACCCCAAAATCTCAATTTAATAAAGGAAGGTTTATTCTTGCTCGTGTTTCATGTCCATTGAGGATCAGCAGGGGGCTCTGCTATTTGTAGTTACTCAGAGACCTAGGCTGATGTAGCAATCATTACCCTAATGTTGCTGGTTACCATGCCAGATGGAAAAAGAAAATATGACAGAGAACACAATAGCTCTTACATCTTCTACCCAGAAGTAACATACATCACTTATGCTTTTATTTAGTAGACCAAAGCAAGTCACACGACCACACCAAACTACCAACTAATTGCAGAGCAATTCTATTATGTACACAAAAGCAAGAGATCCAGGAAATATGTGAAATAACACTAATAACCACCACATCCATGTTGGAAAAGGATGGGAATGAGCTATCCCTATGGCCACATTTTATTTGATCTACTTTATGACATTAAAGTTAAGGCCTTGAAGGCCCACCTGGGGGGATTGAGAAATCTGGATTTCCTCGATTATAAGAACAGGCAACCCTTTTCCCAGAGTTGCCCAGAAAGTTAGGGGCAGAGCCATGGAGCAGAAAACAGCTCTGAATCTGCTAGGCACTTCCTTCAATAACTGGGTTTTGCTGCAGTCTCTGATCAGTGAAGCAAAACCAGCAAGCCCTTCTTTTTTTAACTGGGAAGGAAGAATATTTATCTGAATAAAAGTCTTGTCAGAAATAAGTGTAATGGGCATAGTCAAGGCAAGTCTCAAAACTCCATTGCTCAAAGTGTTGCTAAATGAAAACAAAAGGCCCCAGAATGGCTCCTAGACAGCCTGGAACTCTACGCCATCCCAACACAGTACCTAGGAGGTGAAGCAGAGCTGTGATGGCAGAGAATGGATGTAGGAGAATGAGAGCCCTGAGCCTGATGGGCCTAACTACTTCCTAGTGGGGCTCTGTCCTCAGACTTCATGAAGCTGAGGTCGGAGTGGTTGTTGTCATTAGATCATTTAATCCGGGAACAAGTATACCGACTAAGGGAGATGTCACAAAGCCAAGAAGAACCTCTAGGTTAGGAGTCAGAAAACTTTCTCTGTAAAAAGCCAGACTGTAAAAAATTTAGACTTTTTGGGCTATATGGCCTCTGTTACAATTACTCGATTCTGCCATCAGAGGCAGGGGAAGAGGTATGAAAGTTGGGGAGACAATATGGCAAAAAAGAGCATGGCTCTGTTCCAATAAAATTTTGTTTATAAAAACTATTGGCCTCCTAGTCATAGTTTTTTTGATGGATAGGAGAATGTTAACTTTGGTTGATTCTCATTTGATAGGTACCTAATGAAAGTACAACACTTCCCAAGACTTAATGGGCTTTCAAAAGAAGAGGAAGACACTGAACTTGCTTTCTAGAAATTTATAACTTAGTACTCTGGGAACTGCAAATCCTACTTATATATATAAGCTTTTCACCCAGCATAAATGTTACAATTAATGCACTTATTTTCTTTTAATAAATATATGGCATATAGGACATTAATGTTTATAACCTGTTCCTGTGAATCCAGTTTTACTAAATCTAATACTTGTTTTCTTGGAATTAAAAAAAAATTTGAGTCAATGACAAATCAGAGGAAAACTCATAAAATATATACCAGGCAATGGGTTAATATTAACTGTAAGTAAAGACATAAATAAAAAGATGGACAAAAGATATACATAGGATATTCCCAAAGGAAGATAAAACCTGTAAATACATAAAAAATGTTTTATCCCACTAATAATTTAAAAATGCAAATTAAAAAACCAGTGACTTACGATTTTAAATTTTCAAATTAGCAAAATTTAAAAACAATAATAATATCCAGTATTGGCACAAGTGTGATAAAACTAGCTCTTTCATACATTGCTAGTACAAATAGGTACAATTTTTTAGAAGGCGATTCAGCAACACATTTTGAGAGTCTTAAAAATGCCCATAGTTTTATCCTAGTAATTCTACATCTTGGATTTTATCTTATGGTAATAATCATAGTTGCTCATAAAGATTTGTGTACAAGGCTATTAATTGTGATAATGTTTAGGTAGCCAAAATATAAAATAACTCTATGAGGCAGATACTAAATATCCAACAATAGAGAGTTAGATAAATCCTGGTGCATGTATACAATAAAATATCATAGAACCATTAATTATATTTTCAGTATATAGGTAATGCTAATAGTATAAAATTGTTTAAAAAAAGGTATACCTACTATAATTTAATTTTGTAAAAAATTAAATATAAAAAATATTAGGAATTAAATAGCAATATTAAATATTAACCATTATAATCTCTGGGCAATGACTTATAAATGATTTTTACTTTCTCTATACATTTTATTTTTCATTTTCATACTCATAAAAAATTACATAATTTTAAAAATGTTCTAAAAATTATGTTATTCTTTTTTGACCAGGTTTAGTCAACTAAAATTAAACAAGATTTATCTTTTAGTAGTGAGCCATATTTGGTTAAAATCAGTCACTTTCTTTTAAATTTATCACAGAATAAACTAAAAGAAGCACATATAAATGGACAATAAGACAAACACCCAATACCCAATAGTTGCATTAAGCTTAATATCTCGCTTCATTGATCAAATAGAAATAAAATATGTACACGTGGAAGGAGCCAGAAAATGAGGCTATAATCATGTGCATCAACAGTGGTATAGACTGAGTATAAAAAGCAGAGGGAAAATAAAGAGGGGTGAGTTGGAAGAGAGAGTCTTACAGATTAAACAAGGGAGTGATTATAGTGTAGTGTATAGGTGTGGGCTCTGGATTTTGGTACCTGGGTCCATGTATTAGCCCTTGTATTTACTAGCCATGTGACTTTGCACAAGTATTTCCTCATCTATAAAACTGAATGGTGGTAGGAGGAACTACATGTCTCATAGAGTTACTGTGAGGATTAAATGGGCTTATACCTCTGAAGTATTTAAAACAGTGACTTGACATTATTATAATAACCATGCTAATTATTATTGTATCTTAATGGCAGACCCTGCCAGAAGTTCAAATTTGAGTAAGCAAGAAGGAATGGGGAGAGTATTCCAGGCAGAAGACACAATGTGAGCAAAGGCACAGAGGTGAGAATGAGCACCCCCTGGGAACAGGAGAGATAAAAGGATGGTGGAAGGCCTGAAAAACTATGCGAAAGAGTTTGGATCTAGTCTAGAGACAAGAGATTGGCATGGTGATGAAACAGTATTGGGAGGGTTGGATCTGGCAGTGGTACTGATTCTACTTATAGGGGCTTTTCAAAGCTATCTATAAATATTTTAGTTCCTCATTGGGTGTTGTCAAGGAAAACAAGATATTAGTTAAGTCAAACCTAGCTCACATAATCTCTTCGTTTTACTAAGAAGTCATTTCCAAAATGTTCTGTTTGATTTTATCAAGCAATTTTGGCTACAAGATTGTTTTATTTTTTTCCCCTCTAGATTTACTCAGATATTCATTATTTCAAACTATGTAAAGTAGTAGATTCTGATACCACAGATGTCCTTTTGTTGCTGAAAGATTGAGAGGCAGTGAGCTGAGAAAAAAAATCCTACTGAAATAAACAAAAAACCTCAAATAGTTTGCACGAAAATCTGGGGTGGCAGGTTCATGGATGAGCATGTATTAGATAGAACTCTGGCCTCTTGGACAACTCCAGGGACCAGATAATAGATGATAACATAATTCTATTTTAAAGGCCCAAGGAGGTGTAATAAATCGACTTACTCCAGCCAAGAATGCCTCCCCGCATTTGTTGGTACCTGTGATAGTTAATTTTATGCATCAGTTTGGCTAGACTGTTGTGCAAGATGTTGGTCAAACGTTAGTCTAGATGTTACTATTAGTCTAGATGTGATTCATATTTACCATCGGTTACTTTAAACAAAACAGATTACTTTCCATAATGTGGGTGGGACTCATTCAATCAGTTCAAGACCTTAAGAGCAACAACTGAGGTTTTCCAGGAAAGAAGGAATTCGGCCTCAAGACTGTAGTATAGAAATCTCACCTGAGTTCTCAGAGTGCTGGCCTGCCCTTCAGATTTTGGACTCAAAATTGCACCTTCAACTTTTACCTGAATTGCTAGCCTATCAGCCTGCCCCGCAGATTTCATACTTGCCAGTCTCCTAGTGGTTCTGTGGTTCTGTTTTTCTGGAGAAGCCTAAAGTGTCCCTCGTACCCAAAAAGTACCAAGTTTTCTTGGTTGTGTAACACTGGGCCCCAGACCTATCCCCTTTCTATTCCCAAAATCAATATCTCCATGTCCTGCTTCCTCTTGTTCCCAGGGGATATTATCCAAAATGTTAAGTTAGTTCTCGATAAAGAATTAATACCTGATGATCACCTTTATAGGGGAGGAAGTTAAAAAGCATCCACTGACATCTAACACATAGCTATTTGTCTTGACAAAATCATAAAACAATTATGCCAAGTAAAAATGGGCCAATTTTTCCTTTAGTACTCCATCTTTATTATTAGTTAATTTCTATATTTTATGCAGCTCTAAACATAATTATAGAGACTTGGATCATTCCAAAAATAACTCTGAATGCAACTGAGACATGTAAAACACAAAATAATGTGTCAACATTATACGAGTGTTAAAATATGTATGTATAGGACAAAAATGAATGGAAACGCAGATAATCACATAATGGGTTTTTTTAAAAGAGTATTTCCTTCACATTTGGCAAATATATGGCCAAGGTCTATGACTTCTCTCTATCCCACACCCAAGGCAGATATCATTCATCAATCAACACACTCCCCACCTAGAAATGGTCTCCCACACCATCCTTATCTCTGCTCTAGGCATTCCTTGCACCTGACACAAGGCTCTTTGCCCTGCTGGATGTAATCCACCCTCCTCAATTTATAGATGACAAAACTGAAGCTCAGAGAGGGGGTGGACCTTACTTAATACTACATATGTAGCTCACAGAAAAACTTGAATGTAAATCTCTTGAATTTTGGTCATGACTTCTTTTTTATAAAAATAAATACTTCAGGCATAAAACAAAGTATAGACAATAATATGATGAACATCTGTATATCCACCACCTAGTTAAAAAGGTTAAATGTGGTGTTTTTCGTTTCCAACTGTTTTTGTACTTTGACTTCACATGACTGTTTCCATAAACACTGCTTAGTGGTTGTTTGCATGTGTTTAAACTTTCTGTAATAGATCATATGTTATCTATATCTTTCTGCAGTCTGTCCTTTCTCTTAAAATTATATTGTTTGGATTTACCCATCTAGTTTTGGTTCTTTCATTTTAATTATTGTATAGTCTTCCTATTCATCTAGTCTATTGATTCATATTTGATTATTTCCAACTTGTTGCTATTAGAAATAACAGTACCAGGAATATTCTTCTGTGTTTCTTCTATGATGTACATCTTAGTGGTCCTGACCTCTTTACATCACACCACGTATTTTTAAGTAAATGCCGGTGGTGGGGGTGGAGTGGGGGAGTGGAGAAAAGAGGAGAAGCATCTCTCTCAGCTCCCTGACTCTCCCCTTGCCCAGTTAGCAGATAGAGAGAGTGACTACACATAATTGGGAGGTGGGGTTGGGAGGGGGATTAGTCTCATTTCTTTAATTTGACTTTTGATCAGTATAATTACTTTACTTTGAATTTCTGATATCATTAAAAGAAGGTTGAGGTTTTTCTGTTTATAAGGAGATAATATTGGTTAAAGATGGTTGTGATACCCTATTAATCCAAAGAAGTCATTCTGTAATAGTGCAATATCCAGACCCTATGGCAGGTCATAGGGTGAGACATTTAGGATGGGAGCAAGCATTTCTCAGTTCCTCAAACAGATGTTGCTGTCTTCATTATTCGGATCCTAAGCTCTTTGCTGACTGTATTTTTTCTCTAGGAGAGAGGTCACAAACTCGTTGTTGACAGGCTCAATTAACCTATGGGCATATTTCATTTCGTTTGTTTGGTATTTGAAATACTTTCAGCCAGCATTTAATAACTAAGATGTTTTATATAAAAATCTAGATTTCCATCTTCTCCAGCAACATTAGGCTAGTGCTAAATTGATAGGAAATATGCTCTTCAATTTGTTGCAGTCCCCACAACTGCCTGTTTGGTCATACCAGGACTTTTTACTCATTCCATCACCTGCCTGTCCCCAGTGGTCATCTGAGTTTACCACTTCTGCCCACATGACTTTTGTTATTTCTTCCTTATGCTGGACAGCTGAAGGAGTGACTTATACAAAGAATTCGAGCTCATGAAACTCAGACAAATGCTGAAGACCCTCTCCTATGGAAACTCACTCTAGGCCAAGCAGACCAATTTATAGGAGTGCAGGACTTTTGTTTCTCAGGAATAAATGTTTCAATTAGGACTGTCAGTGTTAAAACTTTTCTAAGAAAATCTCATCGCCAATTCAGAGAAGCTCAGTGTAACTGGACTTCAAGTCCAGGCCCATGCTGCACTTGTTTTCTTGGTTCTGTGTCCAGGCATGAGTATACAGTGGCAGGATGTATTTTCATGAATGGTTTTCAAGGAAATGGTGAGTGATAGGGAGAATGCAGGGGCCAATTTCACTCCTTTCAGTCTTATTTTGTGCTTATGAGCTGCCATGTCTTATGTATAAGCCAGACACAGACCCTGGTGTTTGAAGGTTTTCTAAGGCTGTTTTCACAATTGGTGCCTCGGTAATTTGGGGGATATATTCAGCAGAATTCTAAAATAAATAGTTCTGAATATCCTGAGTAGCTGATACAATATTTTTAGAAATTTCTATGATTGGCCTATCATCATTTTGGTACACTCATGAACTCACGTGTTACAACATATGATTCTTAGATTACAAAAAGAAATTCCCAAGAAAGCTAAAAACATCCATTTACAAAATGACTCAGGCTTGTCAGTCCCCAACACACTGTTTCCCCAAGGTCTAAACTTTTCATCCAACCAAGTTGAATGATTTCAGCAACTCCACTTCTCCTGACCTCACATCTTTTATCTTCTTCAAATTACACCTCCAAATTTGTCAACCTCAAGAAGAGTCTTCTATTCCCCAGCATTTACCCTTGACCTACAGCCCCCACCAATGTACTTAATAACTGTTGCAAAAACAACAGCTGTTGGTTGCATAACAATTGAATATCTTCTCCTTGCTTTAAAATTTTAACAATGTTTTTAAGTATGTGAGCCTGAATGTCCCATGCAGTATTCCTTTAGGAGCGCTTAGGAATATAAATGTCAAGAGTTACATAATTGTTTGGTAGCTGTAGAGAACAATTTGTTCTCCAAGAAAGATAATGGAACAATACAGGTTTGCAAGGACAGATAGCTAAATGCCACTAAACGGGAAGATTTCTGTACAGGCCTAAATTACTCAGTTAATCCTTGTGCATTAACAGAACAGTCGTTATTTCTTGATTCAAGCCGGGAGAGAAAAAGAGGTGAAAAAGAAAAGAGAAATCATGACTACTCACAGCGCTATTCACTTCCTTTTGATTGTGGTGACATCTTTTTGTTGTACCTGAAGAAGAAAAATCCCAGTGATGGAATGAGAAAAGTGTTCTGTTTATGGGCTAAAAGATGCAGAACAAAAACTAAATCCAAATAAATCCGCGTATAGAAGTCCAAACCTCTACCATGGCTTAAGACCTCAGCTTGAATAATACCTGATTTTACATGTTCCCTCACGCTCTGACTTTCTTCCAGGGCTTAATGTTCATCTCCTGTAGTTGCCTGGGTTCCTGAGCTCAGTCTATCCTTAATCCTACTTTTGCTCTTTACACCATATTTTTAGCATGACCATCCTGGGCCTCTATTCAGCATTGTAGTCTCCTCCAAGAGGATTTACTTTTGAAAGAAGCTCAGTAGAATTGCCCACAGGAATTGCCCTGAAATGTTGGAGTCTCAGTGAAGGCCTCTCTAATGCCTGAGGTCAGTGCTGCCATTCTTTGTGGTTCTTATGCAACCATAAGCCAGCCTATTCAAACTCCTGTAAAGTCCTGGCTCAGTCTTTTAGGGCATTGCCACTGAAAGTGTGGTCCACGGGCTGGTGCTGGAAGTGAACTGTTTGTCATCAGTCTATGATAAGATAAGTACAGAAGTAGAGTGTAAACATTTAGAAAATTTTATAGTAATTCTTTTACTATGCTATTTTTTCTGATTATATTTATTTAAATGTCATATTACATTTATCGAATCCAATAAAATTTGACTTATTGTTTTATGTCTTTGTTCTTTGTTTCATTTTTTAGTAACTCATTTTTATTATATATTATAAAGGTATCTATTCTAACATATTAGAAATTTGAAAAAAAAAAAAAACCAAACTGGTTCTTTACCAGAAAGTTTAAGAAATAGAGATCTGGAGACCTGTTCTAGAGATCTGGTCTCTATAGCTGATAACTCCTACTAGATTCTATTCTTGGCTTTGTCATTGGCACAGCAAGTCAATGAATGAGTTACTTTGGGTTGAGACTCTCTCCTATTGCCCCAAAATAATGTATAATGTAAAATATATTCAGCTTGAGCCAATTTTTATTAAGCACTTTTGCAACAAAAAGACAAGTTTTGGAGTCAGACAGACCTGTGTTCAAACTCCACACATGACTTTAGGGATATTTTCTGAGCTTTAGTTTCTTCATCTACAAAGTAGACACTACTCCTTGCCTCAAGCGGTTTTTGTGAAATCAATGAAATAGGGCCTAGCGCAATGCTGTCCAATAAAACTTTCTGCAAAGTTGGAAATAATTGTATATCTGCTCTGTTCCATACAGAGGCCACTAACCCCATGTGGCTACTGAGCACTTACAATGTGTGAACACTTAAAATGTGACTTGAATTGAATTCTTATTTAATTTGAAGTTAAAACCGTGTGTGGCTAGTATATTGTACAGAGCAGGTTAGCACACATACCTGCATATATTAAGTTCAATGTTTAAAATTTTATTGAACATCTATATTTGCTAGGTAATGTTTTAGACACTGGACATATGTTGGTAAATAAGAGAAACAGTTCCTGTACTCATGAAATTTAAAAACCAGCAGATGAAGCAGAACTTGACATTATTTTTACCATAGACATTATTAACTTCTTCTCTGGAGCCCAGATTTGTTGAATGGTTCCTCTTAGGTGGAGATGGTAAGCAGAACCTTTTATGGACTGACAGTGGTACCCTCCCAAATACACCTCAACTGGTCGCTGAGGCATAAGTGGATAAATCTATATAGGAACAAAGGAGCCTTTTGGATGGAAAAGGAACGAGATTGCTACCCCTTTACTTGACTCTGATAGACTGAGAAGTCCAGGACAGCAATGGCCATAAGAGGAACTTGACAGAAGGAAGTCAGGACTGGTGTCCCAGGTTCAATGTGAAGGTCAACAGCAGAAGAGGCTGTGGCTAAGGCAGGAAGGCCCTCTATCCTTATCAGCCCCAGACGGTCCTGCTTAGGGAACAATTTCAGAACATGTGAGGGGAGCCAGAAGAGCTATTATCTTGCAACACTCTGACCTGTGTGGGGATCTGGACTTGCAATGGTACCTTTGTGTGGTGGAGGGAGACACCTGAGGGAACAGGGATATTGCATAGCAGGAGTAGAAACAGCAGCAGCTAAAAACCAGGGCCCTCTGGTGAACTGACCTAGCTCCCCACTAGCTTTCCTACCTCTTTGGAAACTCCTGGGGGCTCCTGGGGTAAGTAGGCCTCCTGAAAGTTTGTGGGAGGTAGGGAAGTACATGCTGTAAGAGGGAGACATTGGACTTCTTGCTAAGATGGGCAGGTGCATGCTTGAGTAATTATTTGAGAAATTAAAAGAGATGCAATTGCATAAGCTTTGAAAACAAGTCCTAGATATGTAATTATGGGCTGAGTATATCGAAAGGAGGAGTAGGCACTGTAGAAGCACCTGACAAGGGCATTTAATGTAATGGATGTGGTGAGGGGGTAGATGGAGGGAAGACTTGATGAAGTGACAGCTTAGCTGAGATTTAAAGGATGATTGCAACTCAGGTGGTCAAAGAGAAGAAAGTATTTTAAGAAGAGCAAATACTATATGAGAAATCTCTGATTTGAAAGAGTGGGATATCTCTGAAGACTAGAAGATCCTGTGGCTGGAGCTTGGAATTCAAAGGCAATGATGATGCAGTATAAAGCTGGAGACATGAGTCACACCACCCAGGGTTCACTGGAGCTTCATCCAGTGAGCAATGAGAGGTCATGGAAGAGATCTGAACTGAGGAGACATGGTAGATTTGAAAATTTAAAAGCTTGTTCTAGCTAAAAGTGAAAACAGACTATACTGGAGGTGGTAGGACTGGATGCAGGAGACGAGTTAGGAGGGTTCTGCTCTAGTCTAGGTTGAACCACAGTAGTGGCAGTGAGGTTGGGTCAATCAGTTGTAAAATGTTCATTCCCATGCTGCTTCCCATTTTACAGATATAAAAACCATCTCAAAGAAGTTAGGCGATTTGTGCAAGACCATGGAACCAATAAATGGCAGCATCAGGTCCAGACCTAACTTTCTGACCGTGGTTAAAGCTTTATCCACAGTACCAGCAGTTCCCATGACACGTGAATTCGTGCGCATGGCAGACACATTTTCATATGTGTATCTGTATTTTCCATGTAAGAAAGCAGATCTCAATGCATATGAGTTGGAAAGGTGGGGTATTTTATAGGCAACCATGATTTCACTCTGGTTTATTAAAAACAAAAAAAGAATCATTTGCAAATTTATTCACTTAAGCCTTATTAGTAGCAAATCTCTTTCACTGCAGTTGGTACCTGAGCTTTGCACCCAGGAGCTACTGATATCCTCATTAGCTCTTGAGGGTGGGATAACGGATGAGGGGAGGATTTGTTTTTGCTCTACCTTTAAGTGTAACTCCATTTCATTCTCCTAAAAGAAGTAGGAACAGAAGGCTCTGCTGCTCATTTCTATGTGACTAATGGGTCTCAGGCCCCGGGCCTGGAACCTTGGTAGAAAGCTATCTCTGAGAGGTATGTATGAGGGAGGTAAAATAAGAATGGCAGAAGATTCTAATGAGCTGCATCTACCATGACTCTCTGAGGTTATAGAAGTGAGGTTGTAGAAGTGATTCTGTTTAGTCAAAGTTCTGTCGAACAAGACCTTGTACTTCCACCTTTATGGTGAAGCATCCTTCCCCTTCACTTCTGTCATATCTCTCTCTCTCTCTCTCTCTCTCTCTCTCTCTCTCTCTCTCTCTTTCTCTCTCTCTCTCTCTCGGATTTCACAGTAGAGAGTTTTGTGGTTATTATTCAAGCTAATGCATATGCAGTGAAATGGACAAAAATAGAATCAGACAATATTTCATGGCAGATGAGAATATAGAAGTTAGATTGTAAATGTAGGATAATAACCACCTAAAAAGAAAAAAAACCCCAATCCTTAAATAGTAACCGCCCCAAATTTCTACTGAATTATTCCCAGATGTCATGTCTTTTTCTATAGAGAAGGCTTTGCGTAGATCTTGGGAGGAGCTTGTTGGGTGGTAACAAAGGGACAGTTTAGGAAAGCCCCAGAGAGGCCTGCAGATATTCTGGCCAGGGCTTAAAGGCTGCAGCAGGCATCTTCTGTCCCAGCTGGCACAATAGGAGTGAGAAGCTGCTGAAAGACCTCAGGGCCCCACCAAACAGGTGCTTTCCCCATCCCCCAAATGGCCTCATACAATTTTCTCCTTTCCTACCCAACCAGGGGATTCAAATTCCTTGGGGTGGGGGATGGGAGGCTTAGCCTATGGGGAAAGGAGAGATGAGAACTGAAGGAATCATCAAAAAGGATCCTGGCATCTTCCCACGAGTGAACTCTGACCACATGCTGTCTGCATTGTCAAAATAACACCAGTCACTCAAGGCCAATAACACTTCTCAGCTCAAAGGACAAAGCAAACTATTTCAGCCACAGGAGCAAAACATTCCTTTTAAAATATTCAGTGTAAAGATTTTTGCTCACCGAAGACTAGAGCCATTTTCTTCTGGAAAAAGAAATCATTAGGACTAGACCAAAGCAATTCAAAAGCCCTGAGTGGATTTAGTGTGAATCTGGGAAGCTATAGGCCACTGTGAGCAAAGCAGAGTCTCACACTGCAGACATCTGTTCATTGGTTATCATGAATAACACTAACTTACCTTTTCCAAAATAAAGCTTTTGGTAGAGTTGTTTTCTTAGCACTATCATTGTAGCCATAAACGTTAAAACAATGATGAAGAAAGGGATGAGAATATGAAGCAGCCGAGTTGAAGGAATCGTGGGTTCCATCTCACCTGGGTGAAAGAAAAGCACCAGAATTCCATTACATGATAGCTTAGAGGTAAACTAACAAGTTGGCCTTCTGAGTGGGTTATAGCCAACATGGCCAGCTTGCATCGAGCATTTACTTCATGCTAGATACTGTTCTATGTGAGCTACATGTATCAGCTCATTTACCGCTCACAACCACCCTTTGAGGCAGGCCCTATTATAATCCTCATTTTACTGGTAAGGAAAATGAGGCACAGAGAGCCTAGAAAATTTTCCCAAAGTTATACAGTAAGTGACAGAGCTGAGATATAATCCAGGCTGTCAGGTTCCAAGTTCTACGCTTTGTATCATTCTGACACATCTATCATATTCATTCTCATTCATTCTCATTCTCATATTCTCTCTCTCTCTCTTTCTCTCTCTCTCTCTTTCCAGTAGTATAGTCCCTCAGCTCAATAATGTCTCCCCATCCTCTGTCAAGCACTCATGGTGCTTAGAATCTATATCATTAGTTATTCAATTTCAAGGAGTCCCTTTTGAAAAAAATAAAATATTGTAGGTAATGTTAATATACAAAATCTAGTCATTGTGAATTACTATAACCAGCCCTTTTCCTTCTCACAGCTAATCCAGTTCTTGGCACTGAGGAAAAGATGAGTTTAGTAGAGAGGTGAATGAGAAGAGTAATTTTGGAGCCTGGGGAAAGCCTTGTAAAGGAGAGCTCTGGGTATCTACAGGTTAGAATGAGCACCCCAGACTGACAAAGAACAGGCCTGGAGGGGGGTTCACTATAGGGAGATGGAGGCGGACCCAAAGTAGGCCTTGCCCTTTCCAAAAGCCTAAATTTTGCACCTTGAAATACTCACACAGAATAAATATAACAGCCTGGTCTGAAAAAAACCTGGTGAAACTTCTCCAGAGGAAAGGCTCAGCTCTGCCAACTGCTCTCCCCTTTCCCAATCATAGTGCCTTCTGAGAAACATAGACAGTTTTAGCTGAGAAAGGAGTAGATGTAATTTAATTTGAGCCCTTCATCTTAGAATTGAGGAAGAAAGGCTAAAAATTGCTAAATAATCTATCTAAGGTCATCACTGCTAAGTAAGTGGCAAAACCAGGATTGCAAACCCAGATCTGCCTGATTCAAAGCTTAGTCCCCACAGGTATTTGTCTCTATCCCAAAGAATGTGGTGAACATTACAGAAGAGTATTGGCTGGATCATCTGCACATTGAATAACCCATGCTTGTTAAAAAATTATTGAAGTATAATTGACATACAACATTATATTAGTTTCTGCTATACAACATGATGAGTCAATATTTGTATATATTGTGAATTGATTACCACAGTAAGTCTAGTTAATATCCCTCATCATACATGAATAACCCATATTGATTAACAGTCTGCTCCTTCACTTGTAAGAAGTGCTATTAAGTGCATGTAGCACTGTGAGTCAAGGAGTCCTGGGATCCTTACTGTTCCTATAACAGAGGTCCCTACCTCAGTGCCTTATACAAACCCTTGTCCTGTTAGGTTCCCTCATAGTCCCTTTCACATACAAAAGCTCTACTCATCCTTGAAGACTTTCTAACAGTGAACATCCAACAGGATATCAGTCTGCTTAGATTGTAAGTTTTCAGAGTGCAAAGTCTTTATGAAAGTCACCTCTGAATCCCCTATAACGCCAAGCACCAGCTGCATTAAAGGTGTCGGTCAGAATTTGTTGGGCTGAATTCACCATCTATCTAGTCTACCTAACCCGATCTTCCTTGTCATTTGTTACCTCATGGCAGACTGCTGCTTATTCCTTAAATCTGTTCTCCTTTTTTTCCCCTCATACTAGCTAGGTGTCAACTTGATACATGGCTTTTCAGAGACTACATTTCTAAGCCTCCCCCGCAGTTATATGTGGCCAGCCATGTAAACTAACTTCAGGCCAAGAGAATGGGTCTTCTGAGTCTTAGCCTTACAACATTGAATGTGTCTCTTTTTTCTTTCTGAAGGCTGAAACATGGATGTGATAGTGACCCAGCTTTGACAATTCAATAGGGATAACACCCTGGAGAATATCAGAACAATGGGATGGAAAGAAACTGGATCACTGAATGACTTTATGGACTATAGCTACTTACCTGCTCTAAACCACCTTCTATCTCTAAATATTACATGAGAGAAATATACTTTTATCTTGTTTGAGTCACTATATTTTGAGGTCTCTTAGCCTATCTTCTAATACTTATTTTTCTAAATTGTTTTATAATATTTGCATGCTACTTAACAATGATACGATGATGCAATGAGAAAACTGTTTGTTTTATCCTTGGCCCCAGTTCTATCTATTCACAAGGAAGCCATGCCTCTTGCTAAAAGTGCCATATTTTTTTCCTTCTTCTATCCTTTCTGAGTGCTAAGGACTTTAGAAGTATATTTAATCTTCACAATAACCCTATAAATTATCTACCATCATGCACCCTCATTCCACAAATGAGAGACAGTTCTAGGGTGGCTCAGTCATATATTCAAGTTCTCAAAGCTAGTAGGTAGCAAAAGGATTTGAAATTCAAGTCCACCTGACTTTGGATCCATGCACTTGACCACTGAGGGAAAGTCACTGCCAGGTCCCCTGGGAGGGCTTCTCTGTCAGCCCTATAAGGATCTTGCTACAGTTATTTCCTGTGCTCCAGCCCAATTATATCTCCTAATGAAAATGCAGCAGGTGACTGAGCAGAAGAAACTGTTTTAAAAGGAAAATCGTCTCATTGCTCCTTAATTTCTGATCGAAACTTAGGATATTCTATCGTTCATTCTAGAGTCATGGGAGCACCTCCCACACCCAGACTTTTATCACTGTATTTGTTTGATTCACTGACTCCTGGAGAAGCTTGTGGTAGATCACAGACAGCAGCAGTGAGCAGCGCAGCTTATGAGAATGAGTAGAAAGGGGACAGTCATAAGACAACTTAAAATGCATTTGAGAAGTAGAAGCTAAGAACCCGTGGGAGGATGTGTAGCAGATCATTTGACTTCTCTGATCTGGACAGTCTGGTGGTTGGGGTGATAAGATCATCTAAGACTAAGTCTTTAACCCATTACTCTGACATTTATTGAGCACTTATTATGAGCAGAGCATTCTGCTTTTGTTTCGGTCTGGGTATAAAGAAGATTCATGTGAATGATTAAAATACACAGAAAATAAAATAGTAATGAAAGAGAAAAGACAAATCTAGTCACAGGCAAACAAAGAAATGGTACAAGTAATTGGTCTTAGGAGGTGAGATGAGGAAAGACCCCTTGTATCCTGAAGTTACCTGAGCTGCCCTGGACAGAGAATGGGCTTGGAGCTGGTTAAGAAGCGAATAATAATATTTTATGTGGCAGAAACTGCCTGAGCAAAGAGGTCATAGAGGTGGAGAGAGGTGCAAGGAAGTCTCAGAGAGTACAGGGTGAGAAAAGGTTGCTGACTGGAACAGAGGATACATGTCAGGGGATAGTAGGATGAATATAAAGCTAGGGAGGATGGGTAAAACTAGGTTGAGAATTTCTAATTGCACAAAGATTTCTCCCTCTCCTTGGCAGTTGCATTCATGAGTGATAGCCTAGGAGATCCCAAGCTTTAATGCAGACCTGATAGGCCTCTCCCACAACTGTTGACTATTCAGTCAGCTATGCTGGCTCCTAGAAAAAGAGAGAGGGACCACCTTACTTTGCTCTTATCTTCTCATAGCCTCAAGGCTTCCAGAGAAATTATCAGTCTGCCCTTCTACTTCTCTACCATGAAGAAAAACACTGATATGATCAGTGGTGCAATGGGTAGATTCTAGTTATTTCTAAATTCATCTTACCCAGGTCCCTATTTCTCTGTGGAGATCTTTATATAAGTGTCCTTCTAGAAAACCACATTCCATCCAAAGTACTGGCCTACACTCAACCAAGCAGGAAATCCCATATAAGAAAGAACAGTTGAGTAAATATGAGTGGACTGCAGCTGTGCCAGTGATACACTATTGTAGTCCTGCCTCACTTCCTCTCAGCTTCACCTTGGATTTCAGACATGGATTAGATAGAATTCTGGTTGGGCTTTGACTCACTTCATGGTAAGTGATTCATGTCAAGCTTATACTTGCTTTTTCTGCCCTGGGATGATTCTGTTGCTATAAATGGCTATGGGGAGCTTACTCAGTCCACATGCATGCACAGCTCATAGTGGAAGGGAGTTAATACTTCTGGGGATAGCTGTCAATCACTGAGGGTGAAAGGTCACGATTAGTCCCTCCACCTGAAGTCTTTTGAGTAAACATCTTAGGAGGTCCTTGCATATTTGAGTTCCTGTTGCCCACATCAACAACTTTGATCAAATACCCCTATATTTGTTTTCTTTCTTTCCTGTCTTAATTTCCTGTCTTAATTTCCTAAACCTCTCACCTCTGCTCCTTGGGATCACCACCCAAATACCCACATGCCAATAAGTCATTATAGGCTCTGTTTTGTCTAAGACAAAGGACAAAAGGTGAACAAAATGACAACATAGTGAATTTTCTATAAAGTCAAATTTAATCAGTAGTAGGGACTATCCTTTATTCTGAGATTACATCCTTTACTTGAATGGTAGCAGAAATGTTTCCCCTCCAAGATGCCCATGGTCTAATCCCCGAAACCTGTGAATGGGTTACCCTACATTGCAAACGGGTTTTGTAGATGTGATTATATTAAGGACCTTGAACTGGGAAAATCATCCTGAATTATCGAGTTGAAGTCGGGGGAAGGCATCTAGTGTAGTCACAAGGGTCTCTAAAAGGTGGAAGAAGAAGGCAGGAGAGCTAAAGAAGAGATGTGACAACAGAAGCAGAGGTCTGAGAAATGCAGTTTCTGGCTTTGAAAGTGGAGAAGAGTTCATGAGCCTAGGAATGCAAGTGGCCTCTAGAAGCTGGAAAAATCAAGAAAATGAATTCTCCCTTAGAGCCTCTGCTACCCTGTCGACACTTTGATTTGAGCTTAGTGAGGCCTGTTTTGGACTTCTGACCTCCAGAAATGTAAGCTAATAAGTTTATGTTGTTTTAAGCCCACAAAGTTTGTGGTAATTTGTTATAGGAGTAACAGGAAACTTAAGCGCTTGGTGATAAAATGACTTGTCTCTTATGAAATAATACTACATGTTAATTCCTCTTATTTGACAAATTAGTGTTCTTACTTGGCAAAAAAAATATTGTCAGACTTCCAAAATTGTTTGAAATTTTGCTGGTGTATGAAGTTCTAAAGTACGCGATTCAGCATAACCAGCAAAAGCTTTGGGAGATATTTTTTTTTTTTTTTTTTTTGAGGCCAGGTTTTCTGTGAACTTCCCAAACCATCTGACTGGCAGCAAAGCCAGCAAAGTAATACTCATCCTGCTGACTCAAGGCATAGTGCCTGAGACATAGTGATTAGCTTTTGTGCTAGATATTTTCTGTTTCCTCTTCTCTACATTTCATCTATTCTCTACATTTCTGTCTGAGCTCTGATAAGTTGATCTTTGTGGAACATATTAGTGGACTACCCTGTTCCCCTACTTCCAGCCGGGTTTAGCCAATGGGAGGCAACAGCGGGAGATTAGAGGGTAGTAGAAGAATGAGGTTGAAGTATTCATTCACCCACCTTCTGCTCTTTTGAATTGCTGCAGGTGGCAGCATTCCTCTGCTGGAGGGCACACCTCCTGTCAAGTGGTGCTTTCCTTACACAGCTCCCTTCTCCAGATTTTAGTAACCTCTCCAATAGCGATAGTTGATCCCCCATTGTTGAAGCCCCAGGGTCCTTCACTATCCTTAGTAGTTTCTCCAAATTCTGATCACAACTTTATAAATGGTCCCTTTATTACACTCTTCTCAAACTACTCATTCTGAGTATGTTTCTTGCCTGAACCCTGACTGACAGAGCGAGGAAGGGCGGGCAACTCTTACCTTGAGGGTCGATGATGGCTGAAGTAAGTTCCTTCAAATTAGCATTCCAGAACTCACAGCTGAAGTTTCTGCCAGGGTGTGGCTTTAGGCGCAGAACACTAGTGACCTGGTAGAGGCCTTCAGAGGTCTTCATGTGGCTTGTGTTGGCAGAAACACTGATATTTGGCCAGGACACTTCTGCCAGGGGATAACCTTCAGCCTGGCAGGTGAGCTCTACCTCGTCTGTCCCTGGGACCTTAAGGATATAAGTGTTTATTTTCTTGTAGGAAGCTGGACAATAGAAGAAGAAATAGAAATAAGTCGTTCTTTTCTGATTCCTGTAGAGCTCTGTACTCAGTGCCATATGAAATGAATAAAATGATCATTATCAATATTAAGTAATAATGGCTTTAATTTTTTACACAATTTCCTCTGTCCAAAATATCATGCTATTTTATTATTGAATTATTTAATTCTTACAACAAAAATAGCATTGTTGATATTCTCAATTTTTGTTGGAGGTAACTGAAGAGATTTAGTATTTTGCTCAGAGTAACAGGGCTATTAACTGGTGGAGCCAATATTTGCACATTGGAAGTTTGATTCCAACTCTCAATAGTGTTTTATGCCACCACACTCTCTGGCTTCTTATATTACTGTAAATTATCTCACAAGTGAGGACTAGAGAAAAGAGAGAAGATGGATAAATAAAATTACTAACTAATCCCTAGACCTCACTTTATTCAGAGTTTTTTCTAACACCTTTTTTCTACTTCTCCCTTTCTTCTATTCCCTGATATTAAGAGGGAAAAAAATGAAGACCAAGATTCTGTCTATAAATAGTCAAAAATTGAGTATATGTATTCTTTAATTCTCTTCTCTAGTGTATGCACAAGCACGCACACACGCACACACACTATTCTGTGCAGTGTATGCTGAATGAATTAATCAGATTAATCCTTGCTCTCCGAAAAACAGATCTAAAATAAACACGAGTGACACTGAGAACAAAGGTACAAAAACAAATTGTCCATCTCTCTTAGAGCTAAAAATAAATAAGAACTAACAACATATGTAGGTAGATACCAGAGAATGTGGAAAGTAACCTGTTGACTTCTGGTGAAGGGAAGGGAAAGTGAACATTAGTTTTCATTAAGTAGAAAATATTCCTTAAGAAATAGAATTTCAATACAATCTTTGCAGTAAAGATAGATATGTGGTACAGGTATGATTAAACTTTTTTTCTTAAATTGTTGGGAGGAGTATAAATGGGCACATATTTTGTGAAAAGCGATTTTATATTAAATAATGATAACAGCCACGTGGAAAACATCAAATATGTATGATTTACTAAGTGTTTTCTGGGTGCTGAGCTTCATGCCATTTGCTTTTACGTACTGTAGAGGAGGGAGGAATGTTCATGCCTCTCTCCATAGTTTTTGCCCCTTGAGCACCTCCCCTGTGTGTCTTTATATTATGAGTTACTATTTTGATTAGTTTTAGCCAAACACACTCACTGGGTCAAGTTCACTGGAGAGCAGGGTGACTGCACCTTCAAATGCTGTTAAAAACCTGTGACCCTCTGTTGAAGTTCTTGGTGCAGTAAAGCATACTCAGCTGGGCCTATCGGCCTGCCTGCCTGCTTCAAAAAGCTCTGACATCTTCCCATCTCACAGTATTCCAGTTTCTGTTTGTGACTGGGTGGGACAGATTTTCTTATCCATGAGTCTGGATAGATGAGTGATTTTAGGGTCTGATCTGCAAACCTGGACCCTCAGGTTAAGATGAGGGAACAAGAAACAGGAGGTCCCTATTCTAAGTCATATTCCGCAGTGTAAATCACCAGAGAAGCCCCCAAATCAAGAGAAGGGAAAGGGGAAAATCATGTGCTCATCCAATAACTAATTAAAAAAAATAGAGTTCCTTTCCCATTTGGTATTGATTATTGTGTATATAGCCCACTTAATCCAGAACTTGGAGAGGAGCAGGGACGAGTGGCTCTAAAACCTGGTTCTATTCCCTTAACATATATTATCTCATTTAAACCATACAAGGACCCTAGGAGGTAGGTAAAATTCATATCTTATTTTGTAAAATTTAAAAAAAAAACCTGTAATCTGGTGTGGCTGGGGAGGACTCATGCCCTTCATGGCTATAGTATTCTGAATTCTGCATTGGAATCATAAAAAAAAAAAAAAAATGATTCTGTATGTAATTCCAAAAGTCTGAGGATGGAGCAACATAAAAGAGGGATGTGTTTTCCAGGGAGACTTAGGAGTACCCAGAACTAGTACATGAGGAGAATCAGGTTCTGAACCAGCCTACTGAAGGACTTGAACTAGTTAGACTCGCCAGTTTCCTTGGAGCCAAATTTTGGTCTACCTCTAGAAATCAAAAAGTACCTCAGTCAAGCATTCTGAGTACTCTGTCTTTTGTTTTATGTTATTTACCTATACTTTTTTCCCCTTGGTGCAATGTCCTCTTGTAATCAGTTTATCCTATCATATTGTAAGCTATTTCTGAAGCTCTGGAGTCTCTGGGGAAGGTGGAGAACAAATGGATTTATAGGAGTAGTGTTATGGGTGAAGGTCTAGCCTGCTCCCACAGGGTAGCTTGGGACAAAAAAACAAAACAAAACAAAACAAAAAACTGATTTTGGTGGCCAAGTTGATAGGTGATTCCAGAGGTAGAAGGGCCAGGAATCAGAAGCTGGGCTGAGGCTTTGGCTTGGGAGATATAAATGAGGGAGCTCATGGGAGAGACCTTCAACTAAAAGAAATCGGCAAGGTTTGGGGAAGGGACAGGAGCCCACATCTATGTTTATATAGCATTAAAGACATCTTCACAGCCTCTTTTGTATTTGGGAAGTAGCTAGGAAGGTGTCATTATCAGCCTCACACAATGGGGAAGCAGGACTGAGGGTGATATTCTTAGGAAAAGATGAGTAAATTTTTAGAATTTCAGAGGTGATCTTAAAATTCAACAAGCTCTACTTCCTGCTCACTAAGAAATATCTTCTGCAGCGATTTTGCTAGGTAACTATCTTGATGAATGTTTCACATACACTTAGAAATAATGTGTATTCTGCAATTGTCGGGTATAAGTTTTATATATGTCTTTTAGGTCAAGATGGCTAACTGTGTTGTTCAACTCTTCTATTTTTTGTTTGTTCTATCAGTTGTAATAGAGATTAGTTGAAATGTCCAAATATGATTGTGGATGTGTTTATTTCTCCTTTCAGGCCTGTCAATTTTTGTTTTGTATATTTTGAAGCTATGTTGTTAAATGTACACACATTTCGAATTATTATGTGTTCCTATCAAATTGATTTTTATCATTGTGAAATGTCCCTTTTTATCTTTAATAATACTTCTTTTCTGATGTTAGTAACCTGCTAGATACTAACTTTTGGTTAAATACATCTATGAATGGAAGCCCTTACTTCCAGAAGTAGTCACTGCTATGATTAGACAATAAGAAAGTTAAACTTTCATTGGGAAAATCATCTTTACGCCAAGTCAAATTTTGCCTCATGTAGTGTCAACTGTGAGTACTTGTCTGATTTAGTAAAACAACATACGGTAAGCAAAGTAGCTAAGAGTCTGAAAAGTTTGGGCTTCAGAGTCTGAAAGGTTTTGTTGAGCCTTCAGATTTTTCATTTATAAAATAGGTGTAATATGTTTCCTTAACAGTGGTGTTAGGATGATTAAATGAGTTAGATGCCTAGAACATAATAAATACTCAATTAGTGTTAGTAATATTATATATTACTATTATATAATAATATAATATTATATAATATAATAATATATAATAATATAATATTATATAATAATATTATAGTAATACTGTTATATAATAGTAATTATTATTAATATTTAATTAATAGTAGTAGTAATACTATTATACAATAATAGTAATTATTATTAGCTCTTCCATAGGACAAGGCAACCCTTCAGGTATTTGAAGATAACTGGCAAGACTCCATATAATCTTTTCACCTATAGATAAAACATGCCTACTTTCTTCAATCATTCCTCACAGGACACATAGTTGTCAGACCCAGTTCTAGATGCCAGTCTTTGGATTCACTTTTTGGGGCCAATTTAACATAACCTATATTCTAGATACTAACTAAAGTATAATTCCCTCCTATGGGCTGAGCACACTTTTGGCCCAACACAGGGTTTTAATGCAGCCTAAGGTCATAAAATCAATTTTGTTAAATGAACGATCTACTGCACAGCTAGATTAGCTGTCAGTCACCCTAGTTGTTCAGTTTGCTATAGATCCAGTTAACTATACCATTATTCAACCCACATTTTATTTCTTTGTACATAAGCTGTGTGCTGGGTCTGTTTGTCCTCAGATCTATTCTTCAATTTTTCTTTTCTGTTTTGTACCGCAGCAAGACTGATGCATGTAGGTTGTGTATTCCAGGCTCTTCAAGGCCAATAGAAACATGGTGGGAAGATTAGAGGGCCGGAGGAAGGAAAAAGTTAGGGTATTTCTCTCTCATGCTCTATGCTATAATGGCCTCTCCAGCAACAGCCACATCTCTTCCCTGGCTTCAACTACCCCTGGATAGGCCCACTGGGGTTCCAGTGTCTGTCATATGACTCTGGCCTCTGGGATCTGTTAACCCTGCCTCCCTCTTTCCCTCCAGCCCAGCGGTGGTAGCAGCTTCTTGCTATTGTTAACTGCTGATTTGCCTCCCTGTTCCCAGGTTGTAGCTATAAGGGCTAAGGAATCTTGCTCATATGAATAAGTTGGTGGGGACAGAAGCAGTCTTGTTACAGTAATGCCATTTTATTCTTTGAAAGCTTTGATTCATATAGCAAAAATTACTTCACCTTTTATTGTCAGCTATTAGTTCTATTGGGGCCTCCTTCAATTTTGTTGGAAACAGAGATTTGATACTTCCTGATTTGCAAAAGGATTTGGTAGTCATTACAGTTTGATAAGTTATCAATATTTCCAATTGCTTTCTTGTTGAGGACTGTGGAGGTTTGCACACCGCTGGGCAATGCACTGCATTTATGACGGGTGACAGGTAGCTTTTTATGAAGTAGGAGAATGCAATAATAAAAGAGGAAGTGTTCTAGGGGAACCCCAAGAGCTTTGCCTGGAAGGCACATTCTCAGGCACACTCAGTTTGGGGAAAAAGTACTTGGGGAAGATCTAGAAACTCATTTTCTAAAACGACCTGTGCCCATGCATTCCTTAGAACATCTTTGTGGTCCCCATATACTCCATATATCTCATATAGTTTGAAGACCATTAATGATCTAAGGAATTAATTAATTAAGATTTAAAGAATAAATCTTCTCCACATCTGAGCCATCCCTGTCTAGGTAAGGAAGCAGACAGAGTGCCTTCCTTGGTATGAGCAGCAGTCCTCAACCACAGAGAAAAATTGGGATGACTGGCCCCAAATTGCCCAAAGACCCTAGATGCATTACCGCATTTAAATAGAGATCAACCAACATAGGGACAGTTATTTGGGGGTGTAGGTACCAGAGTACATTAGGGGATCCTGAGAATGTAAAGTCCTCTCTCGTCCCATTAATTGAACTCAGACTAACTTCAATGTATTGAAGTTCCTCCCAGTTGGTGCCTAGATGTAAAAGTGTGGTAAAGACAGAAGGCCGCTACATCCAGGCTCAAGGCTTTCCTGATGACTCATGGATAGTTGAGGTATGAGGAGGTCACTGGCCCTGTCATAACTGAGAGTCTTTGAATCAAATCTCTGGACACTCATTGTATCATACGCCAGGCACCATGCTCAGTTCTTTTTGTTCATTATCTATTTTAATTTTTACAATAATCCTATGTGGTAGGTGCTACTATTGTTATTCTTTTATAAATAAGAAGTTTTTTTATTTGAGATTATGAAAGATGAAATAACCTGCCCAAGATCACAGGTAAAAACAATATTTACTCTCATGTCTTTTAATTTGTCCTTTGTGCCAGATCATAAAGTCATATCATTGTTGCCGAGGTTACTGACTAGTCTTTAGGACCAAACTCCACAGACCCTCCAGAAGAAAGAACAGAGGCCTAATGGGAAATCAAGAAGAGGCAGAGAAAAATCGGCATAGTTTAACTCAGAACAGTCAATGAAGACTAAAGAACACAAGTCAATTAACAGAGTCAAATATATTTTTTTATAGCTGTTACATGTCTTTCCCAAATGATCTTTCCTAGAACAAATAGAACCTGAAGATTCTCTTCAGATTTGGGTTCTTCGCTCATGTCGTGGTGGAGAGAACCCTGAACCCAGAGGAATGGGGACAGCTATTGACTTAATTGGGCTCCTTGAGGCCACCCACTTTACTTCTCTGGACTTCTACTGCTTCATCTGCAATAGATGAGGTTTGGACTAGAGTAGTGCTTTCCTAATTTTTTTAGACTGACTCAGAATGAGAAAAAATATTTTACACCATGAGCCAACACACACACCCTCTAAAGAGTTTCACAAAACAATAGTCAGCCCTACTATAGGATACCCTCTGACATATTGTATCCTATTTATGTTGTTCATTCATTTTATTGGGAGCAAAACACCTACTTGGTTACTGCTCACTAAACTGATAGTTTAATCTATTTTTGGATGGCAAACCATGGTTTAAAAAGCTCTAGACTAGAGGAATAAGCTATTCTGAAAGAGTAGCTCAATAATCAACTTAATGTTCTTACTCTGAGGAACTGTGAATGAGGCACAGCCTATCTTTGGCACCCTCCCACTTTTCATGGTCTCATTTCCTGGCTTCCTCTAGACCCGTTTATTCCTGCAACTCCTACCCAAAATTACCCTTACCTCAGCTGCTTTATACTCAGATGTCAAAAAATATTTCTGAACAGGTGCTTTTTCTTTTCTCTGAGATAGCTCTGTCTCCTTATAACCATCCTCCCAGCTTTTGCTTGAGCTCACTTTAGGTCCTGTGTTGGAGAAATGCCTCCACGGGAACTACTCACCTTTGACTTTTAGAGTCAGGTACTTGAAGTCCCAGGCGCCCTTATAGATGATCACGCAGCGGTACTGTCCTTCATCTCTCACTTGAACTCGAGGGAAGTGGAATAAGGCTTTCCCCAGGGGCAGCTGCTCCTCCAGAAGAGTGGCACTGTGTAAGGAGGTCTCATTTTCCACATTTTGCAAACTGGCTTTTACATGTCCAAATTCCACATGACCTTCAGTCTCAAAATCACACTCCAGGGTCACATTGCTGCCATGGTCTACCATGTACAGTTCTTTAGGGACTGTCACTGTGAATAAAGCTGAACAGAAAATGAGACAGTCTCCCATTGTATGCCTTCAAATTTCAGTTCTGTACAGAGCTGGGGCTGAGGGGACTCACCCTTCCCCCGTTGTCCAGGAAATACCTGTCACTATCTGGGCATTAGTTTGGGCTCCTTTCTCTCCTTTCCCCCTCCAGTCTGGACAAGAGTAGAATTCTTGATCTACTGCTCTGAGGTAGTTTTCTCCTCTCAACACTCCCCAGCTGTGCAGGTGATAGCTCTCCTGCCACCTATTACCCAGGTTTATTTTACTCATATGGATCAAATTACATCTTTCTCTGCAAAATACTACCTCCTCTCATCAGTGATAGTAATAATAATTATCACGTGTTGAGTTCTTACTATGTGTTAGGCCTCTGCTAATACATGTTCTCAGTTAGCCTTCCTAGGAAACCAGCAAGGTAGGACCACCTTCATTTTTAGAAAATGAAACCGATACACAGAAAAGTTAAGCAACTTGCCTATGATTGCATAGCCAGTGTCAAACCCAGTATTGCTAAATCCCAGTTGCTCTTAACCACCGCACCATACAAGCCCATTGTAGAAGCTTCTTCTTTTCTATCAACAAGGGGAACAAAGAATGGAACTAATATTAAGTGTATACCTACTATGTACCAGGCACTCTGCTGTTCTTTATAATTATATCATTTAATCCTGAAAATATGACCATGAAATATGTATTATAATTACTGTTTTATAGTTGAGGAAACTGGCTCACAGAGGTTTGCTTCAGGACATCCAGTAAAGTTAAAATTCTGAGCCAGTCATGTGTCTGGTTTCAAAATCTGTAGTTTCTACTGAAGCAGTGTTTCCCCAAATGTGAGGACACACCACCAGAAGTATACAAAATGATTTTAGGTAGGGCAGATTCAAGGCCTAAAAGGAGTTAGATTATTCAGAGAGGAATTTATTCCCTCTTCAATTCTAGTCAATCCTTCAAATTACATATAATTTTCAACCGGATTCACACCTCTAACAACGGATATTTTTCCTTTTAACAAAACAGGAAGCTCCCAGGCAGAAAACAGTATCTGAGTAGATTTTAACAACACCACTTTACTTTAATTGCATTTATTTTTGCTCACTCCTCTATTTACCAGTACCAGTGACGCTGGTTTTCCATTTACCACAGGGTATACCATTTTGTTCGAAAAATAAAAGCTGAGTTGATTTAAGAATTTTATAAAAACGATAGCATAAAGTGTAGTCAAACATGGCAAAACTAATGAAAGAGTGAATGTACAAATAAAGTGTGAGAAATGGTACAAAATTATGCTGCTTCCATCATTAATGAATGGTTATTCATTACGACTGAAGTGTAGTGAGATCTCGAAGTAGTTTCTGAATCATGACAAAATAGATCAAATTTCTTGAGTAGAGCTTGCTTCATTCATTCATTCATTAATCAGTCAAACCAACCATGATAAATATTTGAGGGGGTTTCAAAGCATATGCTATTCAAAGAGTCATTTCTATATAAAACATAGTATGAAAAGAGCATTGGATTTAGTGACAAATTAACCTGGGTTCAAATTCTGACTGTATTGAGATTAATCTTGATCATATCATTTAACATCTATGAGTCTCCTTATCTGTCAAGGTACAAGATTAGCATCTACGTCTTGGGATTGTGGTGAAAACTAAGAGAAATGGCACACGTGCAGTAGCTTGTTTTGACCGGTTGTGGGTTGTCAGCAAACATTAGTTCCTTTCTTTTGTATGTTTTATTTCTTGGGAAAGTGGTAGTCCATATAGTCCATACATGGAAAATGCATGGCCAATCTTTATTAATCACGATATTTTATTAACCAGGAAAGCTCATTCCCTGACCATTCTAGCTATCAGATTTCACAGCGTAAGTAAATTTTGGATTTTCTGTTGTTTAACTGATTCTCATTGCAATTCTCTTCTGACTCAAGGTTTTCTTCCTATTATCCTACAAGTCTTTGAAGGCTGTGACCAGGTTGAGTTTGTTCTGGTATCTCCAGCGCCTAGCACATATTAAGTTCTAGTTAAGGTTTTGGCAAATAAATAACAGAAAGAGGGAGAGAGAGAAAGAATGAACCTAATCATACCCTCATTTTCCTTTCATCAAAATGCAACTTGCTCAAGATCACACAAATTGGCATTCTTAATCATCACAAGCACACTTGATGGTAAGTGCTATACATAAACCCGAGATTTATAAAAAACAACTGACAAATTTACATCTTGCCTTCAACCTTTGTTTTAACAATGACTAGAACATTAATGTGCTTTTCTAAAAGAGATCTATGGCACAGAAATGTATTATATCTACCCAGGATTCTTTTGTGGGTGGAGTCAGTGTGATTAAACGAGTGCTTCTGTGTAAAAGAACGCTAATTACACCTGCATTTGCGTGGCTAGGTTGAGAAGACTCTGGAATGATATATGTGAAAAGTGATGCCATACTTCCAAACTTCCTGTATGATTCTACCTTCTGGAATCCAATGAACACTTGTTGTAATTTTCACCTGAGTCTCTATAATAGAACCCTCTTAAAGGTAGAGATCCCTTTATGAAGGGAATCATCTTCAAATACTTGAGTTATGAAGTCCTCTTATAACTAAGACAGAGCCACCTGATACCAAATCTGCTCTGTCCTGAAGGATGATATTTATTCATTTACCAAATATCTATTAACCTTTTCCTATGTGACACGTTCATGAATTTATGCTACTTTTACTCCCTGCGTGGTACTTCCTTTTCTTATTTTATTACACATGATAAAACAGGAAACAAGGGAGAGAATAGGGCTTGCAAAGAAAGTTAGTTGTTGACTCTGAGGTATAACAAGAATTAGAGGACTTTGGGTGTAACATCTATTGAATTTATTTAACAAATTTATTTATCACACTTACGCTTTCTTCTCATGAGAGGGAACGCCTGTAACTTCCTCTGGAATTCCCCATAAGATATAGCAGAACTCCCCTCTTTACTGTCTGGGTCTTTGACAAAAATCCACTTTTGCTTGCTTCCCTCCACTGCCTTGTACAGAGTGTATGTGTACAAGGATTGTAGGCATAAGGTATACTACCTCTCAGACAGGTTATATTTTCCAGCTAATGTTCATGAGAGAAAAGAGTGATTAGGAAACATGAATCATGTATCTGAGTAGCTCTGAATAACTGGAAGATTAGTTGTTATTTGGGAAGGCTTTTCAACATACTAATGCCTAAGGATCCTTTAAAATTAAATTCTAATTCTTTTGTGAGGCCAGCATCATTTTTGAAAATTTCCTTGGAAGCTTCTAATGTGCAAAGAACATTGAAAACTATTGGCTATGACTTTATGATCTGGCACTTGCAAACATATTTTATCATCCTGCCATTCAAAGCATTGTCCTCAGCTTCACCTAGGAGCTAGTTAAGAATGCAGAATGTCAGGCCCTGCCCTAGACCTAGAGAAGCAGAATCTGCATCTTAACATCATTGGAGTGATTTGTATGCACATTAACATCTGACAAGCAGAGTTATAACACTGGTTTGCATTTGAACTGTTAATGGGAAGTAGAGTAATAGTTAACATTTATTAAGCACAATGAGCCAGACACTGGACTAACCTTTACATCATCATCTCATGTAATGTTCCCAAAATTCTATAAGGTAAGAGTTACTTACTATCCCTATTTTATAGACAGAGAAATATGCCATATGGTTATTAAATTAAGCTTCAACCTAGCATTGAACTCCCGAAGTTGTCAGACAAGGGAAAAAATTGGAAAGTTTCCATGACTACAAAATTAAGCAGACAAAACAGGTTTTCCCATTCATTTCTGCCTCTTGATTAAATTAAAGGGTAAAGGACTTGGCCAGGGCATGAAAAATTCATACATGCATGTTCTTTAGACAAATTAAAGCAACTGCTTTGAGTAATCCTGAAGCTTTTTTAAAAATTATGTAATTATACATACTTCAATATTGTATTGGTTCATTAAGTAAACATTTTAAAACAAAAGATAAAAATCTATGTAATCCAGTTAAACATATAGAGGATTAGGGTACATCTATAATGCTGAAGACTTTTTGAAAGTTCTTGGGGATAACTTTGCATTTTATTTGCAAGCAGGCATCAGTGAGAATAAGCACCTGTCGCATCTCCAGGAAACACAAAATAAATTATTTGCATTACCTCCCAAGATAGTTTCCTCTTTAAACTAATTTTATACTTTTTTTCCATTTAACAACAGAACTTTAATTTTGTTCTGATTTCCAACTAATGTACTTGAAAGGTAGGGGCTGCTTTAGACAGACACAGTTTTCAGAAAACTCTAGTTTCTGGTTTAAGATAGAAGCTTGCTCTTGGCGCTGACGAGGTGCTCTAAGAGGACCCATGCACTTCTCTTTGTAGAAACACAGTATGGAGACTTTTTGTCTCCTAGAAATCTTTTTCCCAACCTGATTCTTTTGCTTTGTATACCTCAGGGGTCAGCAGAAGTAGTTTTGGAGGCCAAAGATAGGGTAAGTGGAGTGACCCAGGTTGTGGTCCCTGCCCCAGAGTCACCTCAAGCATCACCATGGTTATGTGCCCCTCACCTCCCGGTTTTTATCCATCTTTGGAGGATGAAGAAGGAAACATCAATGAAAAGGGTGAGACTGGAGTAACTTTTTCCTCCAAACATGACAAAATACAAAAATAAATATTTCTCCTTAAATGTGTCTGGGTTATAAGATATAAAGTTTTGAAACAAAACTATAAGAAAAAAGTGAACTATAGTGCTACAATAATAAAAGAGTATATATATATGTGGAAGGATATACACATAGATCAACAGAACAAAATGGAGAGTCAAGAAATAGACCCACACAAATATGGTCAATTGATTTTTGACAAAGGTGCACAGGCAATTCAATGGAAAAAGTATAGTTTTTTCAACAAATGAGACTGGAGCATCTGGATGTCCATATGCAAAAAAAAAAAAAAAAAAAAGCCTCAACACATCTTATATAAAAATTTATTCAAGATGGATTATAAACCTAAATGTAAAATGTACAACTATAAAATATTTAGAAGAAAACAGAGAAGAAAGTCTTTTGGAGCTTGGCTGAAACAAAGAGTTCTTAGGTATGATACCAAAAGCACAATCCAAAAAAGAAATACTGAAAAACTGAACTTCATCAAATTAAATTTTTTGCTCTGCAAAAGACATTGTTAAAAGATGAAAAGATGAGCTGCAGACTGGGAGAAGATATTTGCATATCACATAGTTGATAAAGGACTTATATCCAAAATTACAAAGAACTCTCAAAACAATAATAAAAAAATAAACAACCCAATTAAAACTGGTCAAATGATTTGAATGCACACTTCACAAAAGAAGATGGCCAATAGGCATATGAAAATATGCTTATCATCACTAGATATTGGGAAATGCAATTTAAAACCAAATGAGATACTTCCACGCTTTTAGAATAACTTAAAAAAAGAAAACAACAAAGTCAATATCAAGTGCTGGCAAGGATGTGGAATAATTGGAACTCTCATGCTTTGTTGACAGGAATGCCAAAATGGTATAGACCTATGGAAACGTTTGATGGTGCCTTATCAGGTTACCATATGACCCAGCAATCCAACTCCTAGATTTTTACCCAAGTGAAATGAAAATCTATGTTCCCACAAAAACTTATACACAAATGTTTACAGCAATTTCATTTGTATTGCCAAAAATAAGAAACAAAAGTCCCTAAACTGGGGAATAAATAAACAAAATGTGGTACATACATACAGTGGAATACTACTCAACCAAAAAAAGTAATGAACTATTGATACATATGACAATATGGATGAATCTCAAATGCATTATGCTAAGTGAAAGAAGCCAGACAAAAAGAGTATCTAATGGATGAACCCATTTATGACTCTGGAAAAGTTAAAACTATATGACAGAGAATAGTGTGTGCCTGAGCTTAAAAGTTAGAGGAGGTTTTTTTTCTTTGTTGGTTGGTTTGGCAGGTGATAGAACTGTTCTGGATCTTGATTTTGGTGGTGGTTATATGACTACGCATTTGTCAAAATTCATGGATGTTTTTACAAAAAAATAAATTTTACTGATTTAAAATTAATTATTTTAAATTTAATTACTTAAATTATTTCTGCATTTAAATCTTTAATGCAGAAATAATTTAAGATATTAAATTAAGTACAATGAAGATATACTTATCAGTGCTTACTAAAACCCACCACCTACCCTAAGAACTGGAATATTACAAATGATATATATCTACTGCCTCCACCAAAGGTAATCACCATCCTAAATATTGTATTTAGCATTCTCTTGCTTATTTTTTAGTTTTATCATATATACATGTATGCTTAAGCAATATATTGTTTATTAAAAGGACACTGTGCTTATGTCATCCTCTGTGCTTGATTTTTTGTTTTCCCCTCAACATTATGCTGATAAAATTCCTAGATGCAATTGCATGCTTTTGTAATTAATTTATTTGCATGCTGTATAATACTCTATTCTACGAATACAAGGTATGCATTCTCTTGTTGATGGGCTTTGGGTTA